>NC_051225.1:34445757-34480757 GCF_015220715.1 Pygocentrus nattereri
AATCCTCTCCACTTTTATGACCATGTTACTAAATGTAAGGTCTTCATATCCCAAGGTACATTTTTTTCCACCTTAAATAAGTAAAGGAGTGTGACAAAACTCTTTGTAGATCCTCACACATATTTGTCAGATGCTGTCACCATGGGAATGTGTATAGAACTGCATGCTGCCATCCTTCACAGAAAAAAGGTGTGGAAAGACACTTTAGGCCTATTTACTAACACCAACATTTAAGTGCAGCATTAGCACCACTATTTTTCCTAACAATGAAAACCGAGCTGAGCTGTGCTACTTCCTACAGGCCAGAGGTTCCTCGTCCTACTGTGTCCAAACCCACACACTGCTCCAGCCTACGTGTGCTCTGAGTGCTTGACTAATGACTGTGCTACTAATCGTAGTGTAGTGCTTTAGCAGATTACACTTTCAGAAAAAAAGATACTAAACTCTCATTAGGGTGATACCCCTCGTGTCACTGGTGGGTGGCACCCTCAAGGGTACGTCTTCAGTACTTTTAGTTGTCTTTTAGTTTTTTTTTTATTAATTGTACTAAATTGCACTGAATTTAAATTTGATTTTAAAACATTAATCTGTGAAAAGGTATATAAACACACCTTTCCTCTGGGAAAAACGTATTCATAGTACATAGCTCAAACGTAAACCTCAATACAATTGTCGTACCTTGGAGGGTAGAATTACATTGCTTGTACCTTAACAGATTAAAAATGTATCTGCCCTTTGAATTGTTGCCCCTGGGACACCATTATCATTGCCCAAGACGTCAGCCGGTCCAATAGAGAGTGTGAGTTGTGTGTGAGGCCATCAGCTAGGCCAATAATCATTCACACTGAGCCACATGCTTACTATGTATTTTATTTTTTTGTGTTATCTATGAAGTCTGTCTTTGGGTGTCTGTGTATATGTCTGTGTCATATTTTTATATAACCAGTTATTAATTGCCCATCAAGGACAAATAAAATGTAGTCAATTAAATTCAATATAATTCAATCGAGTACCTTGTTTTTTCTGACAGTGTATGGTAGTGTGTGATTTTGGACATAGCCCCTCTCTCCAGTTTTAGTGACCCCACGTTACACATTTTTGTGCTTTGTCTGATCCAGCACACCTGTTTTAACTCAATAACTAATTATTACACTCCTTCTGTGCTTGTTTGGGTGTGTAAAGAGAACACAAAATTTTGCAGAGCTGGGCTGGGATTGAGGACCCTGCTCCAGGCTGTTTACCTAAATAGAGCACTTAATCATGGTCTTGTCTTCAGAAATCTAAACTTAGCTCTATGAAAGATAAGGCTCTGGTTAATTATCCTTGACCAGCTACAGTGCACCATCAGCTATGTCGTGTGTTTGTGTTTGATATTCAATATTTTTTTCTTTGGATAATGTTAAGATGAATGACCTTTCAATGATTTAGCTGCAGTAAGGTTGGCTGGTTGATAGTCATAATCCTCACCATAGAGAATTCTCTGGGCCCATAAAAGGGAACTCCAAAAATGTTTCAAGATTTCTGCATAATGTGCCAACAAAGTCATTCAGAGTGGTTTGGTGTGAAATGCTCTGCTCTAGAGAACCAGACCTCCACATCTAAAAGCTCCCTCACAGACCGTTCTTATGTGAAATGTTTATGAATATGCTGGTTGATGTCTGAGACATTGTTTTCCTGTATTTTTGTGCTAAACTTTTTAGTATTGAGTGTGTTTTAATTAATTAGTTTTAATTCAATGATGGAAGAGTACAAGAAGGGGTTGTGAGGCAAAATAGTCCCAAAAAATGGATTTCGGATTTGTGACTGCTTTACCAACATCAACATTCCATGCAAACTCAGTAGACACATGTAGGCTCACTGGTGATTTGGATAGTAAATAAAATGGCTATATTTGTTTTGTAGATGTGGTGACACCTGGTTCCTATCACCACAACTGTAAAGAAATCTGTAAAGAGTCTGTAAGTTTCTCCACAAATAACCGTTTCACATCAAACCACTCTGAATGAAACTGTTTACATCTCAAGGACAGAATTATTAAGAAATTCTGAAAAATATTAATGCTTGCTAGCAGGCCCCCTCAACATGTAACCAAACCCTCCTGAAAGGAAATTCTGGCAACGCCACACTCACACACACACACACACACACACACATACACACACACACACATCGAGGGACACTAACAAACACAGCACACCAGCCCCATAAATGTTTACTGAAGAGAAAAATGTGAAAAAGGAAAAGACGCACCAGATGCTGGGAACACTGAGGGTCTTTGTGAGGGTCCAGCAGAAACAATACAGAACACAGAGATTATCCATAAGAGGGAGGAAAGATCAGCAATGTGCAGGATGAATGATGATGTGACGTGAAAGGCAAGAGCAGGAGACAGCTCTGTGTGTGTGTGTGTGTGTGTGTGTGTGTGTGTGTGTGTGTGTGTGTGTGTGTGTGTGTGTGTGTGTCAAAGCTTCAGCAGCGTTAATTACAGCACATGCACACACTCACATCATTAATGCACAGTCTTAATGGAGGTAGAGAGAACATCATGGGCTGCAGTATTTGCAAGAAGAAAACAAACACACAAAGCAGGCTTAAAGATACATACGCATACATCTCCTGTGCTTCAAGCTCATAATTATTACATACATGTACAATCATATGCATAAGTTTCGACAAAACATTTTGACCAGGGTGCCCAAACTTTTGCATGCAACTGCATATTATGTAAACATTATGTGGAGGTTATAAAAAAGGTTCCTCACACTCATAACTCATTTCCAACAGCTCTTTGAACAATCATCAACTGAATTTTTTTTGCACAGTTAATAAACGATTTGTCTCCTTTAATAAAAGCCATGTCAATAAACAGGTAATACAGGGTAATAACATGGTCATATATAGAACAATGACAACAATGCATGAATGGTTCTTAGCATGGCTAAATAGTGAAAGAACAATAAAAATGGTTTTAAATGGCATTAAAAAGGGTTACACTACTGTTAAACATCATAAAAACCCTTTTTGCTAACAGTGCAGGGGCTATTGACTTTTAAAGATATCACATCATGCTGATTAGAATAAAACTGTCCTGTGTTTATGTCTTATATATGAATGAATCTCAGAAATGCTCCGATTCAGAATCAAAACCATTGCTCACTGTTGACCATGTTTTAAGAATGCTTCAGTTTAATAAGATGAAAAATGAAAATATCATATATGTACTGTATGTAAATGTATAAATGAAGGTAAAAGAGAAGCATATGCTCTTGAAAGCTGCACTGATCACCACAAACTCAAAGGAAAAATGGGGAATTTGAATGCAGTTTATACTGACAGAAAGACCAAGCAATGCAACATCACTTTGATTTCACCATTCACTTTTAATAAAGCTTTCAAATAGGGTTCTTTGAGTGATGCCATAGAGGAACCACTATAGATTTCCTGAAGAACCATGTTGGAAAAGATGAAGATTTTTTTTTATTTATATATATATATATATATAAATTACATATATATATGTGTGTGTGTGTGTGTGTGTGTGTGTATGTGTTTGCAATTTAGGTATAATTGTCTGTCTTTTTGTCTACATTTTTGTTCAGCTAACAGTATCTTGTGTTGAGTTTGAGATTTCCCTCATTTACAGCGCACCTGGTGAAGAGAAGCCCACCTCTAATCTGCTGTGAATGTGAAGAATGAACTCAGGACACAAACAGTTTTGTTCGTCAGCCGCCTGTGGCCACATTTCACCTTAATAGAGTTGATCTGCTGCTCCAAACGACTGAGATCACCTCCAACAAACTCAGCCTTCACCCAGAGCCCTCACTGAGGAGACATTGCAGACCTCAGGCTACAAACTTTACATGGTGAAACATTTCAAATACAGCTCACTCCTTTAAACCAGCCTACAGCCTACAGACACCCAGAGTGTCTCATGTTTGTTTTATACTTTCAGTAATTAACAAAATTATACTCTTAAAAATAAAAGAGCAAGAAAGGGTTCTTTGTGTGGACCCACAGAAGAACCACTTCAGTTTTCCCGAAGAACATTAAACTGGTAGAACCGTTACATAATGAGAAAGTCTTGGAGAGGTTCACTCACGTGCAGACATGGTTCTTTAGGGAACCAAAAGGGGCTTGTCTTCTCGGAACCCTTTGTGGCACGTTTATTTAAAGAGTGCTGTATCTGATTTGCATAGTGATGTTTTTTTAATTATCATGCAATAGTAAGCTCGTTAGTCATCAGCCGTATTTAAAGGAAAATGACCCAATATAGAATACGAACTGATTCAGAATCGAATTGTCTCTGTCAGAGAAACAGGCCGGTCTGAGATGTTGGCAGTTTCACTGAGGCTTCGTTTTCTTCTAAATTAAAGCGATAAGAATGAGCTGCAATCGAATATTTGTAAGAATTCGTTACAAAATCGCAGTTTAAGTGTTGATGGCGTTAAAATAAGCTGTTGGGAGCAGAGAGCGGAGACTGCGGAGCGGAGAGAGAGTTCGGGTTGAGATCTGGGTGAGACAGTCAGAGAGCGGAGCTGCTGTTGAGCTGAAAGCTGAAACTCTGCCAAATGAGCCTCGTGTTAATTGCCTGCATGCATAAGTTAGTGTGGCTTTGTTTCACACCGCACTAAATCACACACACACACACACACACACACACACACACACACACACACACACACACACACACATACACACACACACACACGCACGCACGCGAGCGCGCACTGCCTTATTCCCAAAAGAATCAGAGCGACCCAAACATACATCCGCAGCACAGCCAGAGAGTGTACAGGACTGTGGAGTCCAGCTTTCAACACTGTGATAATCATGTATGTATGTGCGTATATATATATATATATACATACATACACACACAAATACGTGAACTAGTGCACCTTTTAAACTCTACCTCTCTCTCTCTCTATCTATCTATCTATCTATCTATCTATCTATCTATCTATCTATCTATAAATAGATAGATAGATACATACATATGTTTAGATGTATAAATATATGCCTACATCTTTGCTACGTATGTATTTATATAGTAGTGCACTTTTAATTTATTAAGATTTTGTATATTATTTTACATCATTTTTAAAGATATAGAAATACATGAATATATATATATATATATATATATATATATATATATATATATGTGTGTGTGTGTGCGTGTGTGTGTGTGTGTGTGTGTGTATATATGCAACTCGTGTATTTCTATATTACGTAAATTTAATCAAAGCATTAAGGTAGAAATGTATAATGCAGCAAGACTAACGTTTCAAACATGGATTAATGTTAACATAACAATAACGTAGAAGAGGATAATCAAACACCTCCAGCTGCCCTGTATTATTGTTTTTGTTTGTTTGTTTTTCTTTTTTTTAGTTTTTTGTTTTTTAGTGTGATACTGTCCAAACTTCAAATAAATTAAGGTATAAAACTAAAGAAAACAATTGAAGAAAACATTAGCAGAAGTTTAATATCATTTTTTATATTATTTATCGTTGTCATTGTCGTTTTTATTGCGTTGTAACGTGTAAGATCAGAATGCAGTAGCTGCTGAAGAGGTGATGCGCGAAAACACTGACGTTTAAAGAAGGTTTAAATAAACACGTTCAGAGCAGCCTTCATATTTTAAATGAATGTGCGTTATTATTACAGTAAGGAGCGCAAACTGTACAATTACAAACAAAGCTCGGTTTGTCCTCTCTTTCTTTCTCTCTCTTTCTCTCTCTCTCTCTCTCTCTCTCTTTCTTTCTCTCTCTTTCTCTCTCTTTCTTTCTCTCTCCCTGTCTCTCTCTCTCTCTCTCTCTCTCTCTCTCTCTGTACCCCCCCCCCTCTCTCTTTAAAGGTTTAATTCCCCAGATCTTTTCTTGAGGGTGTTTTTCCTCTTCATTAATTGTTTCTCTGTATCTCTGACTTCAGCGATGTGTTTGTGGGAGTCAAGCGGAAAAAGCTCATTAGTGCGCCACCAAGCGGCAGAGCAGCGCAAAACAGGCTACAGCCTCATCACGGAGGAGAAAGTGGACTGAAATCACAGGACACACAAAGTAAAAGCACGTTTACGTCTATCAAATAATTACGCAAGCAGAAGTAAAAGTAGAATAGCCAAAAAACAATCGGAGTATAGAAGTACCAGGTCCATCACCTGCTTGTGACCAACTTAGCACAACCAACATCTGCCAGCACGGGAGCTGAAGTGTGTCGGGCTCTGTTCTCTTTTTGGGATTTTTTTTCATCTGATCACAGATCACAAAACAGCCCAGGAGCTCAACCAGGAAGATACATATATCTATATATGTGTGTGTGTGTGTGTGTGTGTGTGTGTGTGTGTGTGTGTGTGTGTGTGTGTATGTATATATAAATACACATATATATACATATATATACATTGTATACATGTATCATTGCTGTCCAATGAAAAACTAATATCTCCAAAATATTAACTTTACAGGATAAGGCAAAAACACTGTTACCTTTTAATGTAAGTCAGTATAAAGAAATTTCCAAGTGATTTTAGAGCATTTATATTGGTCCATTCATGAAATGTTGATAGAGAGAGAGAGAGAGAGATAGATAGATAGATAGATAGATAGATAGATAGATAGATAGATAGATAGATAGATAGATAGATAGATAGATAGATAGATAGATAGATAGATAGATAGATTGGTGTGAAATGCTCTATTCAACAGAAACTAGTGAAACTTGTTGACCGGGGGGCTGACAGGAATCAGACATCAGAAGAGTTTAATGCCTCTTTAGAAATGATTGAAAATTACATGAAATGGTTAAATACACTGATGCCTGATGCCTGAGGTATAGTTGTATGTTAGTTTTGAGATCAAATGTTTGTCTAGAACATATTTTTCTGAGCTATTCATGGTGGAGAGGTACATGCAGGGTGCTGTAAGGCAAAATCATCTATTTTATCATCATCAGTGTCACATATAAAAACTCAGGAGACACATGGAGGTTCACTGGTGGTTTAGGATAGTAAATGAAGTATCTTTATTTGTAGCCATTGGGACTCTTGGTTCCTATCACCACCACTGTAAAGACATCTGAGTCCATAGGTTTTCTACAAATAAACTATACAAATTTCACATCAAACCATTTTCAATGTCAACACCAGAGACATCATGATTGAATTTCCCTTAATTGCTTATAAACCTATTTTTCTCTAAAAACTAGATGAATATAGGCTTATTATTCAGTTATATATCTCTAGGTTTATTAATCACTTATTATTCATTAATTTTCACAAACTGTTCCATGATTTACATTTATGCATTGAAAAGAGTTCTGTATCCACATGATATTTTCACATAAACAAATGGATAAAATGCATTCTCCAGAGTCCAAAAAATCCAAAGTAAAAATAAGTGAACACATTCTCTACAGAAGACACACTTTAATTCACAATTACTGCTTTCTTGCTGAATTAAACCTATATGGATAAAAATAATAAAGCTTGAAATGTACCATGTGCAACAATTTTTGTACATTTTATATTTTCTGTTTCGTTATTTTATTTCTAAATATTTAAAAAATAGAAATTGTGCACTGAAATTTGCATAAAAATGCAATATTCAGGGTTATTGCCTGTAGAGGATGTGCTGACTTATCACCTAAATAATCAACAGTAGATAGCTGGTCAAAGTTTGGCATGATTTGACCTAATCCATGTTGGCCCTCAGGTTCTTCATTTAGTGCATGCAGTGTTTTTTGGGTGTTTTTTTTTTGATGTGCAGAATGAAGGGTCTCTAAAAGAAGAGGAAGTGGCACAGTGGAGTCATTGTGTCTCAGGCTCAGAGCGCTTCAGCGCTGCTTTTCAGGGTTCAGTAGGCTGCTCGAGACCGCTCCTGAATGTTAATACATTCTGCTCCTTCAAGACGCAGCCCGAACTGATGAGCTCCTTTACAACAAGGTGATTTGTTGACTGTTTTCTTTCTCACTCTCTCTCTTTTTTCACCCCCATCCACTTCTTCCTGTTCTGTATAGAGTGAGACGGGAATGAAAAAGAGGGAAACACTGAAGGATTTGGGGCGTTTGAAGCAGTGCTTTGGTCTCAGTGGGGTGGAAGCGGGTGCAGAAGCCTCGCTTTGTGCCACCCAGGTGCCTGGCACGCTGCAGCTTTTCATACAAGCCTCTGGAGCATTAATAAAGAAGAGGGTGCAGGAGAGATATTATATATAAAAAAACAACCTTAGGTGTTGCATTTGTAGCACAACAAGATGTTCTGAATATGAAAAATAAATGCTGTACTTTTAAAAGTAAAGATTTCTCAATGGTAGTTTGAACAGGTTCTTCACACTTAGTTCAGTGTAAGAATTAATAGAAACGTTCTTCAGGGAAAAGTGGTTGTTCTGTAGCATCACACCAAAGAAACTGTTTAGGCATTTTTACATGTGAGTTACAGTTTAGAGTCTTCCTAATTCACATTATCGACAGACACAGTACTGATTTGTGAAATATCTTCATTTATTCTTAATTTTTATTATAAATAATTTATATTATATTGTAAATAAGCTTACCTTTTTAGACATAGTAGTAATATGGTAGTTAAAAATGTATAAGGCAATTAAACAATGTAATAATACAATAATATATTGATTATTACATGGTAATACACAGACTGAGGTTTTTAAACCTTTTTATTGTGTAAACAAAACCTTAATTCTATTTCTTATCACAGATTATTAAAAGATATGTATCTAACACTTATAATATTAAAATAAAGTAATATAAGATAAAACAATTGTTTTATTTAGCAGCATTAAATTCTACAGTACAATATCATAGTGTAATGGCTTCAAAATGTAAGCTATTTTAGTTTGTAAAAAAATAATCAGTAATTTTCAGTGTTAAGATTTGCATGAAATACCTGTTTACAGTTTTTAATGTCTGTACATCTTTTGTCAAGAGAAAAAAACAATTGTTTTATAAATAGCAAATGTCTAATTATTCGTCATGAGGTCCTGCCCACAAGGTGGTGAGAGTTTAAGAGGGGCCCATAGTCTGAAAGTACACAGTGTTTGTTCTCAATTTCAACAAAAATAAAACTTATTTATCATATGTTCATACATTTTGAACACGCAAGCTTTTAGCACAAATGTTGAGGATGTTATGGTCAGTGCCCTCAGTGCAACCTCTTGTGTCATTTCCCCCAATCTTCTTTTTATATTCTTAGGGAATTTATCTTTTTGAGTCTTGGTTCCTTTCCTTTCATGTCATGTTTTTAACAGAGATTTCCCATTTTAGTCTTGGTTCTTCTCAATGTTTCTTTTCTCATGCTCCTAAAGAGTTTATCTTTTTGAGTTTTTGTTCCTTTCAGTGGTTCTTATTCATGTTTTTATGGAGATTTTCCCTTTTGTCTTTGTTCCTCTCAGTGTTTCTTTCTCATGCTCTTATGGAGTTTTTTCTTTCATGTCTTGGTTCTTGTCAGCAGCTCTTCCTCATGCTCCTAGAGTTTTATACATTTTTGCCACTGTGTCTCACAGTGATGCTAAAAAGATGCTTGGACCTGCTTTACTGTAAAGCTGTTTTTACATAACTGTTATGAAAAGCATTATATAAATATATTTGAATTGACTTAAACTGAACTCAATTGATCGTTTGCTTCTTACATA
Organism: Pygocentrus nattereri; assembly: GCF_015220715.1. Classification (NCBI taxonomy): domain Eukaryota; kingdom Metazoa; phylum Chordata; class Actinopteri; order Characiformes; family Serrasalmidae; genus Pygocentrus; species Pygocentrus nattereri. The sequence continues at coordinate 34,455,399 of NC_051225.1, forward strand.
AAACAGAGCATTCATGTCAGAGAATCCATGCCCGCAGTGCCCGTCTCAGGCCTTAGCATGCTATGTTGGCACCATCTGGTGGCAGCAAAGTCCATCAAAGTCTAAAGCTGCTTCATGCATGATATCTGGTGCCTTTTGCACTGTTTTGTTCAACAAGTCTTTCACATCTACAAACAAAATCATTATTCTCACAAATTCATCTTTTCACACATATACCCAATTTCATATGCCTGGCTTCCCCGTAACAAATTGACAATGAAGGCCGTTCCCAGGGGTCCAAAAATGACTCATCAAAATGCTTTTTTGTCTCTACTTAGACATTCTCACTGAAGTGCATTGTTTTAGGTTATTGCTAGTTCGGCTGGGCTTTGATTTACTGAAGAGGATGGGTATTTCTTTCTGCAGGGCCCTACATGTTGCGTAAGAGAACAAGGCGCCAGTCAGGAGGCAGGGGCCAGGGTGTACCTCACCACCTCGGAAAAGCTTCCTCTGAGCTTTGTGCAGCAAAACAAAGCACAAACATTTCCCTTCACGTCGCCCACTTTGACCATTCAGAACTCCCAATTAACACTGAATGTTCTTGGTGGGATCAAAATGCGAGCAATTATGTGCTAGGGCTTTGATGGTGCAGGCTCCCATCACTTCGACTGGCTGCACATTAGGAAGAAAAAAAGAGAGGGAGGAAAATGCAGGGCCCGTACATGGCACAATGGAACAGGACAGTGGACAGTGTTTCGTGTAGTCCCTTTCGGCGTGCGACATAGCCGTAATGAGAGTCCACTCAGAGGCTTGGGTCATTTCACACACATTCCAGTGCACAATGCTGCATGGGGCACTGCTAATGCCCATCAGAGCTTTGGCCGCTTTTGTTGGGGAGGGCAGGGCCATGCCAGGCAAATCTGCTCTCCCTCACAAGCATGGCCTTCTCCTGGACATTGGGCCACACAAATGGATAAACTCATAAACACGTATAGTCGTAAAAAATCTGGATATCCCTGGTCAGACTAAACGTTACAAATAAGAAAAAACTTAAATATTTGGAAAATATTGGAAAACCATAAACAGCATAAACCAAAGGTTGTGCCAAAACCTTTGCCAAAACTTTCTTTCTGATTTTCAGTTATCTACACTTCTTCACTGAGATTAACTCAAACAGCCTAATCCTTTTAAATGGTGTCTGTTGAGCAGGATTTTTTCATTTTCAAGTTATTTTAACTTGAATCAAATACTCTTCTTTGTGTAATTTACTGGCATTAGTGAAAATAATTATATTAAATGAGTTGTTTCATACCATAAAGAGTAAATTGCTTAAACAAGACAGAAATTACCCATTTCTGAGGAGCAGTTAAATGCATGTTTGCCATTCTGTTAGCATTCATAGCTCCAGGCTGAACTGATAAACCTGAACATAAAACACCATCTTGGTGAGAATAACAAACACATCCAAACTTCACATTTAACATGGTAGTGTGCTCACAAAAATTGCACTTGGCAAAGACAATTTAATTTATAAATTACATAATTAAGAGTTCATGACTAGAAACCGGCAGCATGGTGGTGTGGTGGTTAGTGCTATCGCCTCACAGCAAGGAGGGTCTGGGTTCGATTCCCCGGCCGGGCAACCAGGGTCCTCTCTGTGTGGAGTTTGCATGTTCTCCCCATGTCTGTGTGGGTTTCCTCCCACAGTCCAAAGACATGCAGTCATGCTAAATTGTTAAGTGTGAGTGTCTGTCTGCCCTGTGATGGAATGGTGACCTGTCCAGGGTGAATCCTGCCTTCCGCCCGAAGACTGCTGGGATAGGCTCCAGCGACCCTGAAGGAGAAGCGGCTTAGAAAATGGATGGATTGATGAATAGAAACCAGTACAATTGCTTAGAATACTGGGAAGTGTTTTGGGCAAAAGACTCTTTAGTCTGATCTCAACTAGATTTACCTCAAATAATAACCCCCCAAAAATATTAAGTTAGATAAATTATTATGTTTAACGGGATGCGCTAACTTATTTTCACTTAGAAAATCAATAAAATCTCATTTCCCCCAGTGTGCCTAAACTCTTACATATGGATGTACATAGATGTACAGTACTGTACAAAAGTCAGAGACCCTTTTTGTTTACTTAATTTCCAGTCAAATAAGTCAAGTTACTCTTTTTTCAAGTTTCAACAGGGCTGAATTCAATGCATTCACATGGTGGCCTACTAGTAAAGGAATTTTTCCTGTTTGTCATGTTTGGCATAAAAACCATACATTTTCTGTTTATTTATATGTTATATTTTTTATAGCATTACATTAAGGCATACAAGACTTAATAGTCTGGGTTCACTTTAATAAATAATTTGTTCACTCTTTACTGTTGTGTACCTACTGCCACTTCAACTCTTTATCTCTCTAAATCTTGTTTGTATTAGAATAATGCCTAAGAAACTGAACAGTGTGTCCACACTGCAAAAATACTGTAAAAAAACACATACTGTAAAAATACTGTAAAAGGTAATTAGAATATTTTGTTTTCAGTTTACAGTGAAAAGAACACAGGTTTGGTTCCTGACTTCTAGCTGTACTCCAGCCACCACACATATTTATACAGTTTCATCAGCAGTACCAGATTTATTTTAATGAAGGACTGATTAGATAAATTGGATGTCAACTGTAAATGCTGGACTTGCCAGTATATCACACTGTATTGTTTACTTATGTTTGTTTGTGATCTTTTAAAGTAATAAATACTTATGGCCGACATAAACACCTAAACTCAGAAGACTTTTTGACACTACTGTACGTTAGTTGATTCAACATACAGAAGAAATATCAACAGCTCATTGGTTTAGTATAGTTTTATAATACAGTACTGCACAAAAATAATCAGAAACCACCCTTCATTTATTTCATTTGGACTGAAAATGTCCATTATTTACAAGCTGGTAATTTTTCAGCATCAGGAAAAAAAGAACACACAGTAGAATTACATAGATTCCTCAACAACTAAATACAATATCAACATTTTCATGATTTAGCATGTCCACTCTTTGCCTTTATTCCAATCGTTTCAGGAGACTTTAAAGAAATCTGCATTCACACCTCCAAAGTTCAGTTTTAGAAGTTGGTTGCCTTTTTTCCTTGTCATGATCCAAGTAATTCCAAACACATTCAGTGATGTCTGAAGAGTCTAATGTTCAGAGAACACCAGAAGTTTCTTTGTTTAATTCATAAATGTTCTTGACAGCTACACATCCTTTCTGACCCATAGCACTGAGATGTCTTTTCACAGTAGCAGGATGGAAAGAAACACCTGTGTATTTTTTTTCAGATTTGAAGCAACAGTGGAGCTTGATTTTTCATTTCTACATCTATTTGTACATGCAATGTTTTTTTCTTAACCCTTCTATTATTTTTTGAGTCAATTTGACCATGTTCAACATTTAATGTCTTTAAATAAATGACTGACATCTTAGTACCTAACATGTACACGCAGGTAACAATTTTAATTATAATTCTTTTCAGGAGGTTTAAATTACTAGATAAAGATCTTGATATATTTGAAGATAACAGAACAGTTACCATGGCATACAGTTAAGTACAAATCCAATTCCAAAAATGTTGGGACAGGTAAAATGTGAATAGCAACATAAAGCAGTTATTTGTAAACAGCGCAAAGAGAGAATAGCCAATATTTTACCTTATCAACTTGTTTGATTTTAGTAAATATATGCTGATCTTGAATTTGATGCCTGCAACACATTCCTTAAAAAGTGGGCACATGGGAATGATATTCCACAATGTGCAATGACAAGTTTGTGGAATGGCCAAAAACTTTGTGGAAAACTGTGTGAGTGAAATGTCCAACACTTTAAGAACAATACATGTTTGCAAGGACTTCAGGGATTTCACCATCTACAGTTCATAACATTATTAAAAGATTCAAAGAATGCAGAGAAATCTCTGTGCATAAAGGACAAAGCTGAAAACCAGTATTGAATGCTTGTTACCTTCAATGCCTCAAACAGCATTGCATTCAAAACCAACATACTTCTGTAATGAATGTAACCAATCTGGAAAACCTTGTCAGTAAACACAGTTTATTAATAAATCTACCAATCAAGTCAACTACACAAAACAGAAGCCCCACATAAACAACATCCAGAAATGCTATCGACTTCTCTGTGCTAAAGCTCTTCTGAGACTGACTCAAAGCCATACACAGTGTGGTCTGACAAGTCTACCTTTTGGGGGTGTGTTGCTGGGAAACTTGCACCTCTGTGAATGCACCATTAATGCTGAAGAGTGCATACACATTTTGGAGCAACATATGCTGCCATCTAAACAACGTCTTTTTCAGGGACATCCCTGCTTGTTTTGGCAAGACATTCTGTTCATGTTTCAACAGCATGGCTTTGTGATAAGAGAGTGCAGATGCTAGACTAGCTTGCCTGCACTGTCCATACACTTCATAATGCACAGCTTGTTGAGCAGCTAAGGTGGTATATCAAGCAAGATTGGGAGAATTTCCATTTTCACAACTATACTCTCAGAAATAAAGGTAAGAAATTGTCACTGGCGTAGTGCCCCTCTTGTCATTGGGGTGGTACCCTTAATGGAATATCTTAACACCTTTAGTCAGAGAACATAATTGTACCCATAATATGATATTTTCTAAATTGAATTGATTCCACACACCCCTTCTCGTCTCCAGGCTTTCATTTTACTGCTCTGTTTTGAAACATTAGGTTATGAAAAGGTAAAAATATGTACTTGTCACCTGGAAAAAATGTATTTAAGAGACACAATTGGACCTTAAAACCACTGTTATACCTTTAAGGTAGCATAGTACCTTGATAATTGAAAGATGTATCTGCTCAGAACCTGTATTTCCAACAGTGTACTACAAATGATGTGCTCAGTTTCCAAATGATAAACGTTTGATAAGTGTTGTTAGAATGAAATGTGATGCAGCACAACTCCTATCCCAACGTTTTCACCTGTCAAATTTAGAATAAAGTGAATGCATATAATCATATAAAAAGTGAATTAGTTAAAACGATTTTTATAAGTATGCATACTTCAGTGGTTGAGATGTAAAAAGTCATTCAGAGTGGTTTGATGTGAAATGCTTCATTTGTAGAGAAACTTGTCTCTACAATGACACACAAACACACACAATCACACTCACACATGCAGCGGTGAGAAACATCATCCTCTCCTCTTTTATAACTCGCATGCAAACCAGCGTTACAGCATCAGGCGCAGAGCGAATCACAGGGCTGCGGTGTCTCTGCCAGGCCAAAGCAGGCCGCGTTCGGACATCAGCATTTGTGGGCTGTTGACGTGATGTGACAGGCCAACTATAACTCACCAAATCCTGTATTTTGGGCCATTTTCCTGCCTCACCCATTTACAATGGTTCAGTGGAGATTTCTTTATTTCCCCACAGACAATGGTCCCTTTCTCTCTCACTCTCTCTCTCTCACTCTCTCTCTCTCTCTCTCTGCCTCTCATGCAGGCGCGCACACACATATACGCACGCCCGCCTGCGCGCGCGCCAGCAGACGCACGCACACTCGCTCACTGTCGCGCGCATTTTGATGGTAATTAATGACATCAGTGAGAAGCGAGGGGAAAGAAAAGCGAGGTGCGTTTTGTTTGCCTCGCGGACCGTGGGAACCCCGAGGCTTTCGAGGGTGGCGAGTCAGGGGGCTGGAACAATGCTCACGCTGTCGCCTTTCACCCAAACACCCCCCTTCCTCACACACTCCCTGAGATTCCCCCACCAATCACTCTCCCCGGTCCTGCATTCTCGCTTTGCCTCCCCTTCCCGCTCCAGACTGCCCCCTCTCTGCCTGCACACTGCAGCCCACCACGACCACCCCAACAGCCTAGTTCAGATCTGCACAGTCTAATTTAGTTTTCACCTTCCTCCATAAGCACTGCAAGACATGCTTGATGTCCAAAGTTTACTTCTTTAGCTGCTTTAGTTCTGCACTGGAGCTATGACCTATGAAAGTTTGAAAAGGCGGTGAGGAAGTTTTCATTTTCTGGAGTGTTATCTTGAGATAACAAGTTAATTATCTTGTGATCTTAGGACAGCAAAGTTCTTATCTTGAGATAAAGAGTGAACTGAACAATCCAGAACATTCTAGCAACAGCTCAGTAACCTCTCCGGATTTCTGTAATGAAGCCAAAGTAGCCTATACACTTTAAAAAAAAATTAAAGCAGGGGTTTTATAGAGAACCATTTTATGCTTGAGGGGTTGTTTGCATGGTGAAATGCTTCTTCATATTGATGGAGAATGCGTTAGATGTGTTTTTTGATAAAGGTTCTATATAGAATGCATGGCTCTAAACAGAATCACAGCCTTTACTAAAGAACCCTTGAAGAACCATCTTTTTTAAGAGTGTAGAACAATTTTTAAAAAGGATCTCTATAAAACCAAATACATATACATTCTCCCTCAATCTGAAGAACCATTTCACCATGCAAAGAAGCATTTAAGCATGAAATTATCCTCTATAGAAATCATAGTTCTAAACAAAACCACTACTTTTGAAAAAGGTTCTAAATAGAACCATATACAACACAATCTGAAGAATAATTTCACAATGCAAAGAACCATTAAAGCACAAAATGTTCGTATGTAGAACTTCTGGTTGTAAATAGAACAATTTCCTTTACTAAAGAACCCTTGAGGAACCATCTCTTTTAAGTGTGTAGCTAAAAAGCAGTGGAAGCTAAACTCTTGTATCTGGCAGCAATAAAATAAAGCAGGACAAGTGAGTTTCTAGTGGGTTGTATTTTCTGGTCAGCCTGTGGGATCTTGCTTTTCTGTATGATTTTAACGTCTTTCTTAATGCTCTTCCAGGATGGAGGTGAAGTTCTAACAGCCAGACCAAGCCAGTAGTTGAGAGTCTCTTCCAAATCACTGATAATTTTGTAATTCTGATATGTTTCATATGAGTTTAATACAGCTAGGAGACTAAATAGAGCAAATAGCAGCATTCAAAAAAATTTTATTCTCAACATTAGGTGACATGCAAAAAATAAAAATAGCAAGCCTATTATGTTCTAAATTTAATGCCATCCTAAGCTGGCTACAAACACAGTTTCCCTCTTTGCATACTTTAGTTAGCCATGTTTAGAATTGTTTCAGGCTTATTACTTCACACACATCCAAGTTATTCCTGCAAACATATATGAATTTCTGGGGTCCTGCTGGTTCTGGGGTTAAATTGTTTCCAAGTTGAAGAGGTCATGTGGCCAACATCAAGAGTGTTTTTTCCATACTGGCAAATCAATTTAAAGGAACAGTGGGCCTCTAGCAACACTTTAAATTAGGGGAATCATGATTTCAGTCATTTACAGATCAAATTTATGAAATAAATGCACCACATTTTCTGGTTAGTTGTTTTTTGAATATATGATGATGATGATGAATGATGCCCCTGAGAGCTACTTCAATTCTAACAGCTGCCCTTATGCAGCATCTTCAGCCTGCTAAATGTGGGCGAGTGAGTGAATGTAAAGCCAGACCTTTTTTTTGTCTAAGGACAAAAATGAAAAAGAAAGGAGTCTAAGGCCCAATCCCATTTCACCCATTGCCCCTACCACTTAGCCCTTAGCCCCCTGTTTTGCGTGCCTAGGGGTAGATTGTCCCATTTTTTGTTGAGCTCGAGAGGTAGGGTGAATGGGTAGAGCTACTTGGCCCTCCAAACGGAGGCTCACTTCAAACAGTGTTATGAGAAAAAAATTAGAAAAAAATGAAAAACCAGTAAGAAGGTTGCACAAGAGACCTAAGAAACCCACAAATGTAAATATTTTCTCAGTTAGAAAAATTACGATAACCATTGTATTATCTTATTTTAATGTTGTTTCACTGTATCATGGTCGTTGTCTTCATAACAAGCATAAGAAAACACTAAGTTCTCAGCTAGCTAGCTAACTTTCCCCTTCCACCTTAAATAGCACAGCAGAATTGATGCCTGAAGCACCAGAATTTAACTGCTTTTAAGGTGAATAGCTGACCTCAGCTTCGTATCACCAAAGAAGCAATGATCGGCAATCGTAAATAATTGTCTTATCCTGCCTTTTTGAAAGCATATGATGTCCTAAATGTAACTAAAGCCCAGCGGCGTGATTGCTGAACTTTTCCCTTCTCTGCAATCACTGAAGACAGAGCACCACTAGTTGCCTGTTAATGAAGTGATGTATTATTATTATTATTTTATTATTATTATATTATTTTATTTATTTATTTTTTTATTTGAAGGTTGTCCCATTTCATAGGGCAACATTTCGACCACTACCTCTTGTAACTCAGTTCCAAGGGTTTAGGGTGTCACTCAAAAACAACGAGTAAGAGTAAAAAGAAGAAATGGGATTGTCAGTTGTGAGAAGGTCTGCTGTATTACACAGTATTAGCCATTTTCAATCTAGATATTGGACTGGAGGACCAGGACTCACATTAGTAAATGAACTCAGCACCTGATGCTGTACCTTCCCTTTTGCTCCCCTTCCCTGTATTTTTAGCTAAGCTCCATCAGTACCACACATCACAGCTGTCAGTCTACAGTGTGATTTCATCAGTGGCGATAGGAGGAATTGAGTATGTCAATCAACAGCTGGCCATGGTAAGGTTTAGTAATCACCTCTCACATCACCTGATGGTCCACAGTGGGAGAACAGGTCCTTTCCATCCCCCAGCCAAGCTCTTTAATAGCAGGGCCTGCACACTGCAACATGGCACCTATATAATCACCTCTCACTACTGCTTAATGGCACTTCCGTCTGCAGTGCCATGTCAATAGCCATAATTACACCCTTTCAGGGGCTTTGCCACTGAGCCGAACAGGAACAAGCTAGATAGCAGCTATAGACGATATACAAGGATCTTCAAAGAAGTGTTTTTGCTCAAGGCATTCTACATGCCATAGGCGTCTTCCAGTAACTTTCCCCAATTTAATTTTTTCCACTAGTTAATGCCACTTTGCCTTTCCAAGAGCTGAAACGGAGCATAGAGGATAACATTGTATGTGACAAATCAGGTCCATTATAGAGCCTCACAAAAGTGCTTTGCAGTGATTAGTCATGAGAAAAACCATGTCTGGTCTTTCACATGCTGTACATTGTATGCTGTACATTAATATTTCTGTTAATGTGGCATTTATTAAGTGAGGCTTTTTTTTTTTTACATTTACATTATATCAACCAGGGACTACCCATTATCATTATAGCTAGGCCTACTTATGCTATAAATGTATATGCTAATTGCTGCTAGCGTCCCTATAGAATTCCAGTAGTGTGCACACACTGATGCACACTAAATCTCTTGACTTTCTTGACTTGACACTCCATGTCGTTGCTGTCTCCAAAATGGCAGGAGAAGGAAGAAACATTCTTTGTTTATAAAGTAAGTTACTGTAATTTTTTTGTTACTATAGTTACTACTACAGTAGTACTAGCTACTGTAGTTTTTTCCTGATGATTTTGGGCCATTTCTTTTGGTCTATTTGTCATAGTATTTCTATGCAATGTATGGAACAGCTGCTCTGCTCAAGTGATGCAAAAAATAAATATGAAAAAAAAGCCACATTCTCTATGTTTTATTTGAAGCTTTTAACAGACATTAACATATATTTTACCTTGTATGCTGTGGTTTTATTTACTGACTTTAATAAAGAGATGCTGTTTTCCACTCCTAACAACTAACAGAAACATGGTTATATGATTTGTATACATAGTTAAGGAATCTAAGTCTTTCAGGAGGCCTAGAATGACATTTCTCATGAAATTGTGCTGGTAGTTAATCTAAATTGTAAGGATTTCTGTTCAGCTCATGAAGCCCTAACCAATGGAGAAGGTGGCTTGGCTCTATCTGCATAGAGGCAAAAAGGAATTTTTCTGTATTTTCTGTAAAAAAAACTTATGAAGGCCTTTTGTTTACAACCAAAACTTAACAATGAAACTATAATAGTACTAAAATGCTTGCCATTTAAATAAAACAATTTAATGTTATTTATATTACATAAAAACAGACATGGATTTTTTAGTTCCAAGAAATCATAAGAATACCAAAGCACCAATATTGCAACACACAGACCACTCACATAGCTGTTTTGCTTGCCTTTTTATTTTTTTTTACCTTGAGAAACACTTTCTCCAGGGTGTCTACCCTAGTTACATTCATCTAGTGACACATCTGTTTACAGAAACAAACCAAAACAATTGAGTCACATCCTGGCTTTTACAGTAATTGAGAAATTCTTGATCTGCACAATGGCTTTTTTTTTTTGCTTTTTTGACAAGTTTTGCTATTTAAGAGCATTTTGATTTGTACCCCCCACCCAAAGTAAAAGTGTTCTCACACATTCAAATGAATGAATCTGTATATATCTAGTTTACAACACCAGAAAAACTCCTATACTCTTGCTTTTCAACCTTAATGTGTGGAATTGTATGCCTGGGACATGAAAATTCCCCATTGCATCTGAGTCAGACATTCAAGTCTATACCAGAGAATGAAACCTGACCAGACAGTGTCTATGAGACATTCAAGAAAGAAACAATGTGCCCGCTTCACCCATCTTCATCCGACACGCCTCATACTGGAATTTGGCGGGTGTGCATTCCCAGACACTAAGCGGTCGTCCTGGGGGAGTTAGCCCTTGCGACTCTTCCGTGGTGGAGTTATGGTGTGATAGTAAGGCTCTGGGAACCCCCAGTATTGCTCCCATGGGCCTCCAGAGGCCCCAAAGTACTCTTCATGGCACTGCATGCGGTGGTATGAATATGCATGCAGTGATAAATGGGGCCAGACCCAGTCTTGATTGTGATCCATGGCTGGGGCACAATTGTCCCCAGTCCTCCTGCTTTATGGCCTTGGTCTGTGAGTATGTGATGGCCTCAATGCCTGTTCTGATTTAGATGCATGGGAATGGCCCAGCCCCTGCCTGCCCTAGATGTACCCTGTCTACCTGGGTGGGTTTATGTCTCATTGAGGGTCTATAGATCTTTACTGCTTAAGCACATTCTGCCAGGGTATGAAAAGAAGGGAATTATATTAGTACTGTAGAATAGTGTGCCCTCCGATTTACATAACGTACCATGGTGAGTTGAAGCAACAATAAACAAGTACAAGTATTGAAGAGGGGCAGTAGCTGTCAGATACAAATGGAAAACCATCCCTTGACTGCACAGGAATCTTCGGCATGCTTTTCAGGCTGAAGTAGAGGCAACGAAGTCGGCCCTACCCATATTAAACTCATCATGTTCAAAGGCATCTTTGCTGCAGTGCCACCCAGGAGCGGCCGGGCCTCTGTCCCACGTGAGGTACGCAACTGGCCTGTCCGTCAATGACTGTCAGGAGAAAGAAACGTCTGGACCAACGCAACAATGCTGCCAGACTGCAAGGCATGCACTCCTCCGCTCGCTTTCCTGCCTAGCAACCGCCATCGAATGATAGAGAGGCTTCATCCCTAGCAACAAGAGCCAAGAGATGGTGAGGCCTCGCACCTTAGCAACAAGGTCCCCCTGCAACTGAGAAAGGAGCTTCTCTGGGTAAGGCTGAAAAGACATCACCCACCCCCACCCTTTTTTCCTGGTGTGAAGTTCATGTGATGTCTCAGAAAAGAAGAGATCCCTCCCCCTTCTCAGACACTTGTCAAATGAAGAAAAGAAAGCCGGGCAGATACTTGGTGGATAAGATCATGACTAATCTGTTGTTCTTTGCCGCCAAGATCCGACAGAGGCTCTAAAACAACTTCACTGTCAGCAGCGCATACAGATGACTGCTTGGGACTCCCTCCCACCTGGAACATGTAGGGGGACTTGGGGAGTGAGCATGTGGAAGGATGCAAATCCTTTATTCAAAACAAGAAAAAACGCGGGAGCTTTTAGGCGGGAAGAGACGTTTTTTCCTCCCCTGTGTGCCAGCATAAACTTTGTATTTGCATAGAAGTGACATCTGTCTAGTCTTACAGCATCTACTCATAAAAGCACTTATATAACAACACATATAGGGGACACTTAGAGTTGTTTCTCATTTTCCATTACTTCTAAGTGTTTTTTTTATTCTTACAAAACTTTATTACTTCATAAACACATTTAGTTTTTTTGCTCAAAGTGAAGATGAGCAAGAAGACCATTTTCTGTGATCTTGTAAAGATTTGTCATCAGTTGTAAAGAATGAAAAAATTATAAACACTTCCCAAGTTTTCTTTATTGTTTCATTATGTAGTGTTTGGACTTGTTTTGTGATAGAAAAAGTGAATATGTTGTGACTACACAATTAATCATCACTTGCTATCACTGAGCCTTTATTTTAAGCAAACATCTCCTTTACCCAAAGCAAAAGAATGGGGATTACATTATATGTCTTCACCAAAACAAGGAAAACTTAGTCTGGGGAAAACTTAATATGAGCTAGTGGAATAGTTCCATTTTCTCTGCAGTCAGTTTTCATTGTTAACAGAGAGCGTTGTTGCTTTTTAATGATTAAAACTCAACTAGTCAAAATTTCCTGCAGGTAAATCTCACACATACAAACAAGCATGGTCTCAGCTGTTGAGGTTGGACTCGCCTTGCATGTAATGTTAAAATACACAACCAGGTGGTGGAACAGAGGGAAAGCTCTGTCTTTCCTTCTTCCTTTTGTTTCATGGCCTGCAATTCCAGGCTGTCCCCATCTCAGTCCTTAAAGCCTCTCCTCTCTACTTTTCTCCCTTCTGTCAGGTAGTAACCCCTTTTTCTCTGACCACTGAAGGAAGATAATGCATGCCTGTCTCTGTCAGTTAACCGAGAGGATTGATTAAAGGGGCCTGCCAATCAGTTTATTCCAATCAATTAGTCCCCATTTGCCCAGAGCCCTGGCTTAGGCAGAGCTTGCCATAATCAGTGGTTCCACCTAGTCATTAGCTGTAATTCTAGCCCTGATGTGGCTTCAGCTCTTCATTCACGGCCTCAGTCTTGACTAGGGGTGGGAATATGGCACAAGGAGCAAGGAAAGTCTGCCCTCTCTTTGTGCACAGCAGATGCTATTCCTCTATTGAATCTATCCATCGTCACCTCTAGATCTGTGGGGTTGAGAGCAGGCCCAAGGAACAGAGGAACAATCTTGTGAAAGGAGGTGTGAGCCAAGCTGGTTGGACGTGTTAATGAGGAGAAAGGAAGTTGAATTCACACAAACTAAAACCAGCACACACCGAGATTACACAGTGCATACCGCAAGCGTTTTTCATGATGACTTCATAGAAGGGATCAGTCATCGCACTTCTATGGACTTCAAATGTAGATCCTCTTTTGAGTGCTTAAGACGTTCCTTCTGCTCCATCACATGGTTGAACACCTCTCCCTTTCTTTGCTCCTTAACTTGTCAATCAAGCTTGGCGAGTGACTGAAAAGGCAAATAATCAGCTTTCAAATTAGTCGCCATTATATGGAGTCCCCCTATGTCCCTCCTACTCTCTTTCACGCAATGCCCAATGCAGGTGGATCCTCTAATTAGATGAATCTTTCAGTCCAGGCCCCTCGTGCTCATTCCTGATTATTTGGCCACTGTCCTTTTCATTCCAGATTCGATGTCTCTGCTTTTGTGCCAAAATCAACAAGAACCGTGCTTCCAATGAATCCACTATTTCTCCAGACACACGGGCTTGCTCCCGTCATTGTCCGTGGGGTCATGCTCCTGTGGACCAAAGCTGTTGACCCTTATAAATGGATTCATGTCACATTGAGAAAGGCTTGATTGGGTTTTAACAAGGGCCAAAGTTTCTGGCCTGAAACGATGATGAAAGAACATTAAGAGTAAGTAGACATGAGGAGATGTTTGAGAAAACCAACACATAAGAGACTGGAAGGGAAGGATTCTTTAATGAGAGGACCTGCGTGTTGGATTAGCATGAGAAGGTGATGCAGGCCTTGAATGAATATGATGCTTGGGCGGAGGTCTTACTGATTCTACTGTACCTAAACAGGGAACTTCTGAGGAGAACATCTGAGGAAAATAGAAACAGTTACATAATTTGATCTATAATTATCTTGATGATTCCTCTGAAACCCTAAGAATTGCCTGGGTTTCAGCCCAATTCAATGTTGGCTAGCGAAAGGAATAGCATGTTTATCACAGTCTGTTCTTAAATCTTGTGCAACAATTGGTTGGCCAACTTCTTCCTACTCATGATCAGCCTCCTATTTTGACCCATTACAGCTTTTGCTTAGTTCAGGAAGACATTTGCCAACAGAGATCATCTCCATATTCTTTGTAGAACCTACTGAAAGTAAATGACAATCTCTAACAATCCTAAGTAGTAACATTTTGGTGCAGAATAACCAAGAACATCAACGATTCTGTGTAAAAAGATCTATTAGCCCAGATGTACCAATCAGGCTGCACCAATCAACCCCTTCAAGTGATATAATTATCAGGTCAGTAGGGGAAAGGCTGGTGAATAAAAGACACCACCTTTCTTCCACCCCCTACTCATAGCCCACCATTATACCCCACCAACAACAGGCCAATTTGTCCGCGAGGCCCCTTATGCCCACACTCCCTGCCGAGTTATTTAGCTCCTCTCCTGCACTTCAATGGCAGGTACTGATTAGAGGGGCTGCAATCTCCCTCCCCTTCTCCAAAAAAAGAGAGGAGAGAGAGAAAAAAACTAGCCCCCTTCATCCAGGCAATCTTTAATCTGATTACAGGCTTTCTACAGCTTTTCAGACAAGACCAGCCTTGCGGGACAATGGCAGACCAAGTGGTTTCACACACAGCCTCTGAGCTATGTGATCCAAGTGTGGAAACTCGGGGTGCTCTCCCTCCAGTGGCAATCCTTTTCAGGTTAGACTATAGCTGGGTCAGCCCACCTGCCTGCCCGCCTGCCCACTCCTTACGCATAGGGTCAGGAAAAGGGGGGGGATTAACGAGGACATCTCTGTTACAGGGTCAGCTCACTCCTTCCCTCTCCAACCTGCCTTCCCTCCCTCCTCCGTATCCTCTGCAGACTTGTTCGATTAGGAAGAGCAGATCTAACCCTAGCTCCTTCGCCCTTGCCTACTCGGCTTGATGCTTCACCGTCCGCATCCAAGCCATGGGAAAACCATCAAATGCCTCCCCGCCCACCGCAACACCCATACCCCCCCGCTGTCCATCTCATTTGTACCTTGTAATCCCCCAAAAAACCTGAGCGCGCTGCTGCATATCCTCCCTGTCATGTTTTTTTTCCCTTTTTTCTTCCCCCTTGTTTGACTTTCCTTCTGAGAGGCTTACAAATGGAGAATTCCTCAAAGAGACGCTGCAGGATGCAGAAGCTAAGCTAATGGATATGAGTGGAGAGAAAACAGAGAAGACTGATGGAAAAATTTTGTCTTGAATTGTTTCATATCTAGTGTAATTTTTTTCTGATTTGAGGTCAATACTTAACATTGATATGAGATTTGTGTTAATAGATTTGGGTGCATATATTCAAGCTTATGGGAAATCATAATCACCCTGCTACATTAAAGAGAAATACATTTTGAAATTTCTGCATACTTCAATCAGTGAGATGTAAACAAAAAACATTTAGAGTGATTTGATGTAAAATTGTAGCAGCTAACTGACTCCTCTTTTCTTTAAAGTGGTGGTGATAAGAGGCAAGGTTGCAGTGTCTACAACCCAATATAGCCATTTTATTTACTAGCCAAAACCACCCACTCATTTTCTCAGTTTTTATGTGTTTTGCTGATGATGGTAAAATAGTGGTATATTTAAACTAATTTTGAGACTATTTTGCCTGCACGTACCACTCAACCATAAACAGCTTTTTAAAAAATGTGTTTTAGGCCAAAATCTCTCAAAACTACTGTGAAATGATGTTTCAGATTTCATATTTATAACCATTTCATGTCATGGCTTTCTGTGAGGGAGGTTTTAGAGGCATTACTTTACTATTCAGATGCCTGTTTCATATAACCACCACTGTGAACAATTCTGACTCAGCGTGCCTCCTAGAACGATGCATTGCACATGAAACCGCTCTGACAGACTTTGCTTACATGTTTACAGTTGAATTGTGCACAAGTTTAGAAAAACAGGTGCAGTATCTGTGTAAATATGAGGACATTCTAAAAGATGTGATGCCTTCAATTCACAGTGCTGTTCCATGTCAATCATTAGATTTTATCCCATATATTCCATTTGTATTTAACAGTATTTCTCTGTTATTGTTGCAATGCTTATTATACGAGTAAAACCATAAAAAGTTTCCTCTGTCATCATATTAATAATATATTTTTTAAATATTTCAGCAAATAAATTGCCATGAACAACTAGAAAATCATGTGTTAGTCACTGATTGATTGTAATATCTGCTCATAATCTGGCTGTAGGGCTTTCACAAAGCCCATATGTCTATTTTAAGTTCATTAAATGTCATGGGCATTGATCAGGAAATGACCCCATTGACCCTGCTTGACCTCTCTACAAGCAGTCTATTTCCATAAGAATAGTGGAATTGAGCCTGACCAGAGGGTGATCAACAGGCTTCCTTGAACACCAGCTTACATTGATATTCAGGATAATTTTGTTAAAGGGCTCATATCCTATATTTGTCTTATTTTGTTTTTATATATCCACATGTGGATATAAAATATATGACATTTTATGACATTGTATGTAGCACAGCTTGTATTTTTATTATATTTTTTTATGTGGCCATGTGCCAGACTTTCTATCACATAAAATGAAACTGGAAGTTTTACTTCACTTTTAAGACTGATATATGTAAATGAGCTTTGTTCTGATTGGCTGGCCTGTAATGTGCCTCACTCAGAAAGGATAATACAAGGAGAAACTATTCCAGCTTGTAAGTTTAACATGAATGGCTGGAGTAACGTAAAACCACTGTAGGTTGAATAGATTAATAATGTAAATGTGTTCATTTTTGTGACATCACAAAAAACATTAATAAATCACATAAATCAAGGTGTTTTTGCAGTTTACTTTTCATATATGGGCTGTGTACAGTGTGTAGAGAAGGGTATGTTTTGAAATTTCAACAATGTTTATATAATACATCAAACTCTTATTTTAAAAAAGCTACAAAAATTGATTTGCCATAATATGGGCCCTTTAAAGAACATGCTAAATTCTGTAATGTACTGCTAGCCAAGCATTAAAGGGCAAATTAAACACTGTTAGTTTATTGGACTGTCACCAACCTGACTTGAATAATCCCATTCATTTTCATTCTTTAAAATGAAAAATTTAGCATAATCTTCAACATCCACTTTACAGATTTCAGAATCATAACAGAACATTTTACATCTGCAGCACTGAAGAAAGCCCCACCTGTGCCGCCTGCTCCATAATATTTCAAAGCACAAATCAGAAAAAAACACCTGCGTAACATATTCAGGAGGGCTTTTCTGAAGGCCAACCAGCACAGTGTTGATCCATTCAACCTTTGACCATCACCATGTCTTTGCAACCAGCTAAACAAACAGTTTAGGAACTGCCCAGGGGCTGGACAGCTGTCACAGGGGCCAAACAATAAAGTGACCTCTTTAAACACTATGCCATTGTCAAACCCCTCTGAATGATAGACCCAATTATGTTCTCTTTGTCCCTCTAACTCACACCAGCTCCGTTCTATTCTCCTGAAATTGTAGACTTCGTCTCTTTCATTATTGTAGTCCAGAGCATTATAATCATATTTGTTGCATAATCAACACTTTTTAGAGCTTAGAGCTTTTAGTGCATCTTTATTTCCTAATGATTAGTCCATTATGGTGCTTTAAACTTTGTCTAAAATAGCCTGAATGACAGAAGAAACTCACCAGCTTGAAAAATTGAACTCTTTAAAACGATCATTGTAGAAACCATTGCATCAGTTATACAGCTGATCTCATTGGAATCTTTAGAGATTTTATATTACTATTTCCTTCTTTTATTCACTGTGTTTTTTTTAAAAGGAGTTTCTATGCTTAAGAGCATATATTATGAAAAAGACTGGACTTTTTATTGTTTGAACTTAAAGCACTAAGTAGCCTAAAGGGGAATTCCACTGATTTAGGTGTAATTCAATGGCTAAGATGTAAGTAATTCAGAGTGATTTGGTGTGAAATGTTCCATTCTAGACACATACAGAGTAAGAACCGCTCACAATGGTGGTGATAGTAACCAGACACCTGAAGAGTTGAATGCTTCTTAAAAGCAACTTCAGAGAAAATTATTATTAAACGAGTCAAAAATGCACTGCCTCATTGTGATCACTATTTTATTAATAAGTAAACACATAGAACATAAGAACTATGTTTAAAAAGCCCAAGACATAGATGCACAATAGAGGCACTTTAGAGCCAATACTCACCACTAGATATCAAATTAGCACCATCAATAATGACAGTAGTGATGGTAGGTGGTATACTCATATAAGAGGAAAAGAAATACATAGTAAAGCAAAAGATAAATAAATAACAAATAAAGATAAATACATGAACCCAGTATACTGGAGTTTCCACCATCATATCAGTTAGCAAAGGTTGCTATGCCCTCATTATTTTCTTTCTGTTCTTTCTCTGTATTTGACCAGGACACAATTGTTCTTATCTTGGCCTTATTTATCCTGGCCGTTGTACATTGCAAAAGAGCAATGTCCCAAGAATAAGTAAGCCAAAGAAGATGCACAGGGATGGAGGGTTCAAACCATTTTTTCAATCTTGTCTTTTTAGCTGCTGTGAACCTCTCCCAGGATGTTATAGCAGTTAAAATGCCAAATCATTATTGACAGTGAAAAATAAAGGCTGAAAAACACCAGTACCGTCTCATTACATTGGCAGAAGAGGTAAGAATGATGCCACCATCTCTGAACCATGACCAGGCACTTTGTTCTAACCTATGAAGACTATGTACATCAATGATGAGATCAAAACAAAACACACGTTCGTGTCACTGAGGTATTTAATTGCCAAGAGTAACAAACTTCAAAAGGTTTTACAGTTAAAAAGAGACTTTAATATAGACACTGGTGCACTTTCTATATAAAACAAAGTTATTTGCACATTTACAGGTTATACCTAATATGCTATAGTTCACAGTTTCCCAAAAGGAGTCAGCACATAGCTTGGGTTATTTAGCCTAGAAACATAGTTAAACAGCTGGAACAGCCACACAAAATCTGGATTAGGAATGAACCTTACAGGTATGTAGATGTCAGCAGGAGAGTCAGACCACTGAAGAGGAATATGTAGTTAGGGGCAGCTGAACGGCTGCAAATATAGAACTAGTGTGCAATTCATCAAGCATCTGGTTGTGCACTGGGGCTTTTATCACTGAGCACATAAGTGTTCAGTGGTTTGTGACCGATCAGTCAGGTTGAGACTGTTAACGTGTTGGACTCCACCCTAAGGTTAAAAATCAGATCATAGAAACATTTTAGCATGAAGTAACAGCTGTATTACAGTTGTACTGCATTATTGTTCCACAGGACTAATGAATAGCAAAGAATAAATAAATACATCAAGGCCAGTGTAGACAGGCATTGGTGTGAAGTGCAATGCACTGAAAAAATCCTAAAAATAAGATTCACAAACTTAAAGTTTGCAATAGTATCACATAATAGGGTATGACGCATTAGCCTAATGTAAAACATTATCTTCAATCATTATTAATTTTTTACATTCATCAGATGCTGACTGGCTAATAAAAGGCCAATTGCATATCTCCTGGTTTTATATGCATATAAAAATAGAGGTGCCAAAAAGGGTTATTTCACACAATGCCATAGAAGAAAACATTTGGTTCCCTCAAGAACCTTTCAGTGGATGGTTCTCTGGAGAATCATTCTCTTAAATAAGGTGTGAGCACGGAGAACCTCTTTTAAATAAAAAACAAAAAAGCTCCACATAATGTAAAGGCTACCAGAGGAACCTTTAAATTGGTATGGAACCTTCATATTACATGAATATTCAACATGTACTCTACCCTTTTCTTGAAGTTTTTTGGCTTATGTACCGAAAATGGTCATAATTCTTTCTACTTATTATTAATTAAACAGGCTGTTTTTGTTACCGTGTCTTTAAGACTGATACGTAAATGATGTCTGATCTTATTTTTAAAAAGTAAAGAGGATGAGACATTCCTTAGAACTTCAGTATGAATGGAAGGGACTGAACTGCTGTAGGTTGAATAAGTGAATATGTAAATGAGCTGGATATGACATCACAAAATATTAAAATTGAGCTGTTTTTGCAGCTTAGTTTCCATTTATGGAATGTATGAACTGGAAATATGAATGAGTCCTTTTGAAACATTAATGTTTATCACATATTATTACTCATATTGCACATTAAACTCTTTTCATCTTTTCATCAAAATTTCATCTTGTTTTCCATGATATGGGCCCTTTAAAATGTATTTCACAAATCTCTTTTCTTTAGAGAACCAAAACTGGTTGTTTTACAGCGCTGCTCAAAAGAACCCTGGTTTCTAAGAATCTAGTGCCACCAAGTGGTGCTTTAAAAGAATGCAGTTACATGGGTGTGTGCCTGTATTCACCGCACGTGCTATTTATTCACCTAAAAAAAGAAAAGCGCCAAAATACCAAAATAATTTTAATCACATTTATCATAAAAACATGACACTTACATATCAAAGCGCTTGCTGTCCATCTGGTTGTTGTATTCAATAATAGCAGGGATGCTCTCCTCATCTTCAGGCAGCTGCAAGGAAACATGTCACAGTAAACTTAATATAAGAAATAATATAAGAAAATCACAGTAAGTCACAGTACACTTAATATAAAACAATCTCACATTTAATATATACTTAAATTTAATATTTAAATTTAAATTAAATATATTAATATACTTAAAACCCATGTAATTAAATTGGTGTTCACTTTCAGTGCACTTTTTACTGATTTTCAAGCAGCAATGACAGTGAAAACCTGCTGCATTCACCGATTATCATCAGTAATAATGTCCAACAGCACCCTCTAGTGGTGAAAATCATTCAGCACAAGCACTTCACTCTCCCTCACCTCCCAGTACACTTCATCGTCAAAGCAGTTGCAGTCCTCAGGGTCTCCCCAGAGAGGCAACTTCAGGATCCCACCTGCACAGCATCAATCCTCCAAAAATCAGCAAACTATGTACATTTAGTGAAACAGGTTTTCACTGCTAAAGGTACACCAGGGGTGCACTCACCCACCAACGCTCCACCGCCCAGTGCAAAAATGAGAGCCACACACAGTCCAGCAGCCTGATGAGCCCCCTGTGTGCCCACCGATCTGTTCGCAAATTCATCCACGAAGTTAAAAGTGTTCACCAACCTGGCAAAAGAAAGAAGTGTTTTAGACTGTTAATATTTCTGTAACATTCTAATAAAAGCTTTTAAAGTGCTGTTTATTTTTAAGGTCCTTACACTGTATTTTTATCTAATAATAATAATAAGAAGAAGAAGAAGAAGCTTGAAGCTGAGTAGCTGCGCTTGTTTAAAATGCTTCTACACTGACCTTCCTTTCAGCCTTTTTTTATGGTTTAGATATAACATTCCTGTGAATTTTAGATATAAAATTTCTGTTGTTCATTTTTTTTCACAGACTTGTCTGGAGGAAGCTGTTTGAGTTCCAGCTGCCACTTATGTCATAAATACCTTGAAGCTGATTGGCTGTGCATGTTTGAAATGCTTCTACTGCACTCTGCTCTCCCTCTCAGCCTCTTTGTGGCTGTTCATCTTCCTCACTTCTTCATCCATCCCTCCATTCTTGCATTTAAAAATGGCCAATTCGTTTTTTATTTTATTTTATTAAACTTGATTGATGTTTACATGTTTTTTTCCTCATTTTCACTTTTCTCTTTTTCTTCATTCTTTCATTTCATTTCACTGTTTGCTTCTATTTTTATTTTCTGTTTCCCTTTTTTTCTTCCTTCCTTACTCCCTTCTTCATTTGCCTCTTTTTCCTTATTTGCTTTCTTTTACTCCCATTTTATTTCTGTGACTCTTATAAACAGACTCTGTGATTTGTTACATACATTTTAGGATATGTTCAGGATACGTAGGATACGTCAGCACCTTCCTTCAGGAAATACATTTACATTTACGGCACTTGGCAGACGCTCTTATCCAGAGCGACTTACAGTTTGATCATTTTACACAGGTAGGCGAAGGTGGTGTTAAGAGTCTTGCCCAAGGACTCTTATTGGTTTAGTGTAGGGTGTTTACCCAGGTGGGGATTGAACCCCAGTCTATAGCATAGAAGGCAGAGGTGTTACCCACTACACTAACCAACCACGTACAAACCAAATACAAACCTAGTTAGGGAAACTTACCCTTCATGTCCGTAGACAGATTTGCTTGCGGTGGCAGCTGTGATGGCGCCTATGACTCCCCCTAGCAAACCAGGCATAGCATGCAGATTGTGGATTCCACAAGTGTCCTGGATCTTCATATGTTTCTCCAGGAATGGCTGGGTGGAGAAATCAGCACTTTAACAGGAATTCACATTCATCATGAGACGCAAATGCACAATTCATTACATAACACTCACAGTAAGCACCAAATAGCCAAAGGTAGACAGGATTCCACAACAGAAGCCAACGATGAGTGAGCCGTAGGGCATGATCATAAATTCAGCTGCTGTACCCATGGCTACGCCTCCAGCTAGGGTGGCATTCTGGACATGAACCTAAACCGCAAAAAACAGACTCAGCACATACTGTGCATGCTCAAGATCTGACAGTGAAACTACAATCAATTATCTTTATGTAATAATCACCGTTACATGATTAATGTGGTATGGAAGATTACCATGTCCAGTTTGCCTCTTCTGTGGGAGAGGCTGGAGATGGCGATGGCTGTGACAACGCTGGAAGCCAAGGCCAGGTAGGTGTTGATGACTGCTCGGTGCTGTCCGTCTCCATGATTCGCTATGGCAGAGTTGAAGCTGGGCCAGAACATCCAGAGGAAGAGGGTTCCTGTGAAGACAAGATGATTATAGATGATGAAAGCTGTTTCGATGCCGAAAGTCATCCTAAACGTTGAACCATAAAAGCATGCTAGCATTAAGATGCCTCTTTAGCTTTCATGTTTATATACTTGAGGACTTGAGGACCTCGCCCCAGAATTGCACTTGATTCTCAAAGAGCAATGGAACGCACCTATCATGGCGAAGACATCAGAATGGTAGTGGGAGCCTTGCAGACGTTTACTCTGATGTAAATTTGGTCGATACAGAACCCATGATATGACCAGACCAAAATATCCTCCAAAGGTATGGATGGTCATAGACCCACCTGCATCTTTAGCCTGTACCAGGAAAGTTCAGAAAAATATAATTAGAGCGCCATGGTAGACATCAAGAAACAGCTGGAATGTGGAGTCAACATAACCTTTATCTACACTCTTAGCATATGGATCTATATGTACATTTATGGCATTTGGCAGATGCTCTTGTCCAGAGTGACTCACAATTTGATCGGTTTACACAGGTAGGTGAAGGTAGTGTCAGGAGTCTTGCCCAAGGACTCTAATTGGTATAGTGTAGGGTGCTTGAACCCCAGTCTATAGCATAGCAGGCAGAGGTGTTACCAACTACACTATATGGTACCAAAAATGGTTCTTTGGCCTGTTACAATATTGGAACCCCTTTTGGTGCTATATACAACCCTTTTCAAAAACATCTACAGCATATTCTCCTTCAATCTAAATAACCTTTTCACAATGCAAAGAAGCATTTAATCATGCAAAGGGCTCTTTGTGTTCATGGTTCTATATAGAACCATTTTCTTTGGCACAGAACTCTTGAAGAAACTTTTTTTAAGAGTATACATTGACCTGATAGTTGCAGCTTGCTGCTGTACTGTTAGAGACTTTAAAGCCCCTTTTCTTGATGCATAAGAGCCATGAGGCTAACATTGCTAACATACATTACATCCACCCTCCTCCTGCAGAATCTAGTTCCAACCACAGTCTGCAACACCTAATTCACATCTGCAGAAGCCTTTTTTGATGGCATAAGTGTTAGTTAACAGGGGAGGGGCAACACACAGATGCACACTGGAAATAAATTCTGTATGAAAGCTAAACTCCAGGAGTTGGTGACCGTTGGACTAGAAGTCAAAAGTCATTCAAATATTTTCCACAAATGCATCCCCAAAACAGCTTGCTACTTCATTGAATCAGTTCCAGTGGGACGTTTCACAAACAGGTTTTGTCAGTCAGCTGGACAATTTAAGCTATAGGTTTAGGATAGTCCAATAGGACGGCCCTCTTTTCCTAATGAGCAGGCTGGTTTTTAGGGTCTAAGTTATCAGACTAACTGAGAAAGCAGAATTTCTAAGTTTGGCTTGATACATGAAGCCCAAAGTAAAGCCTGTCAAGCAGACTTGTTGATGTGGTTTAGGACACAGTATGATGTATGCCATATATCCATATATATGTTAAATTACATGCGCAATTTCATTTTTTTCCAGATTTAAACATATATCTTCAGTTTAAAATTAAGATTGACAGTTGTTTATAAAAAATAACAACAGTCCAGTAATAGTTGGAACGTTTAGGTGGAAGTTATAGCTCACAGTAAGTCAAGCTGTGTCCTAAACCACCATGTCTCTTCAACTTAAATGAAGATCTGCATGTGAGTTGAAGCAGTTGAGAGGTTTTGGGGGTGTAGGTACAGAAAAAAGACTCGTAGTGTGACTCCTAGCATTGTTAGCTTAGTAGTTCCAATGCTCTAAAAAAGCTAAATTTGGCCACTAGAAATGTCTTGACTGGATATTTTAGGTGGTGCACCACTCTCAACGTAGCAGTAACCATACACACTACCATGTTAGTGCTGAGAATGGACCACCACCAGAATAATCTGGGTGACAGTGGTTCTATAGATTTTGTAAACTGACCAGTGATGGATGGGAACCTATTAGAATATGACATTCTTATTGTGGCCTGGGAGAGGAGTTATAAGCAAGATATTACTAACAAAGTGAAGGGTAAATGTAAATCTATAAGGCATAACTAACATGAATAATGTTAAGGATGATATACTCCTCCACTGCAAACAACGTGACTCCAAAGAGAGTCATCACCATCAGCTGTACAGGACTGACTTTTCCCAGACAGGCTCC
Source organism: Pygocentrus nattereri (assembly GCF_015220715.1). Taxonomy (NCBI): domain Eukaryota; kingdom Metazoa; phylum Chordata; class Actinopteri; order Characiformes; family Serrasalmidae; genus Pygocentrus; species Pygocentrus nattereri. The sequence goes on from NC_051225.1 coordinate 34,480,483, forward strand.
AAATGCGATTAGACACCCAGCCACACAGAAGTCAGCATTGATGATACTGGAAAAAAAAATTCAACTGATTATGGTGCACTTACAACATATACTATAACAGTAGGCAGAAGAACCAGTTCAACTGGATCACATCAATCAACTCTGTCAGCCTGACAGTTATGAAAAAAATGAAATTAGAACCACAGAGGACATGACACCATGCAAACAAATTGTTCGGTTATCAAATCACTTCACAATCCCTACTGACTAAGGCGCAACAGATATTTCAGGTGTAC
>NC_051225.1:34483257-34610757 GCF_015220715.1 Pygocentrus nattereri
GTGGCGTGGCGGAGACCGTGCGACGAAGGCGAGGCAAAGAAAGCGAGACCGAAACTTTCACATGGGAGCTTTAACCAAGTCGAATTTCACGGCAGCGCTACGGTGATGCAGAGGCATCTGAAACGCAAGAACCCCTGGAGCCGTGATGTCTAATTCACTGCGTCTGCGTGGCGTCTTGCTTGTCATTTTGGTGCCCATGTTAAGTGGTCGCCACTTTGACAGAGGATGCGCATGCGAAGCGGCAGAGTCCCAAACTCTGCGGGCGCGCCACGCAGCAAAATACACTGAATAAGCCATGGAAATCTATGAAAGTTAAACAGAAAACCATATACAAACAGAAAACGTGTTCATGACTAGTATAACACTGTGGTGCAGACAGATTCCCGGTTAGTCCACCAGGCTTGAAACTTTTTCCTTATCACAGGTCTGAACGCTGTCCAGGACCAACAGACCGCGTGCATTCATACATTAGATTTGGAAACAGGAATGTCTGTACATCTTTCTCCCAGCTCAAACGCTGCGTGTATGAAAGTCCAGTGCTGTAGCTCTCTAGAGTTAAAGCGTTTTCTACCACTTCGTTCTTCAACCACTAATGTTAGTATCGTAATGTTATTTGTTTACCCGTCGGAAAACAAGGTCTCGATACGCTGTTTCAATTATACAAGTTAACGCCTAGGAACATTAGCTTTGGACTTCCAGACTCAGCAAGATAGTAATGTCTGTATATGGACTACAGAATGGACTTTTTTAAAACTTTAATGTACTTGACTTTCACTTTAAGCAAACTTATTAAATAGTTTGTTTTTGACTTTCAGAGTTATAACTTATGCAACATTGTAAAAAAAAAATAGTAAAAAAAAAAACAGTAAGATGTCTAGCAGCAAAAGTTGCCAAAATTCTATACAGTGGATTACTGTAAAATTACAGTTTTTCCCTGTAATTATTCTGTGTAATTTTATGGCTAAAGTTTAGTAGAATTACAACTTTTCATAGTTAAAAAACATCTCAAGAATGTATTAAAATCACGGACGTACTGCATAAATACGGTTAAAGTTTGAGGGTTGCTATCTTTTAAATAAGTGTAATTAAGTTACTTCAAAGAATTATTTAATCAATTTACAACACGCACCTTTCAAAATACAGATTTTGAAAGTAAAATAAAGAAACATTATTTAAATCAATGGCCACTTTACTGTCTTTTCAATCATTCTAGATTTATCTGTAGTATGAACTGTAACAGCATGCACTTGCTCAGATTGGATTCAGATTGGAACTGCATGAGATAAAAATTTCTTGAGTTAATTTACATACTACCATACTAACAAAGCCAGCAACTTGAAGCACTAAGCAACCATACTACACTCAAGACTTAGCTATACTGAATATGCCTCTAGAATGAAGACTTTTAGCTAATACAAAGAACAAGGGTCAATAACAGAACCTAGTACTGCAAAAGTTATTACAGTCCTTGAAAGGGGCCTTAATACAGTTGTGAAGGGGAATTTTCAACAATGACAGTAAGATGGAAAGATGTGCTGACAATACAAACCCCAAAAAAATTGTAAAACACAATACAAACAAGAATCTGTGATTTCTTTTCTTAAACTTTTATGTGATGTGGTAAGGCAGGGCCTACCCCTTCACCAATGAACAACATCCCTTAGATCATGAAATACATGTCTGTGTGTGTGTGTGTGTGTATGTATATAAGGGTATATGAAGGTACTTACCTGTGTCTGCCTGTGAAGGGGAAACAGCAAAAGGGGAACAGCATGGAGACCTACACCGATGCGGAGAAAGGGGGGGTCTATTCCACATCTAATACCCTGTGGAGGAAGAAAGAAAATAAATAAGACGTTAGAAATTAATGGACAAAGCAATGTACTTACCGGTAATGGATTGTATAACCTAGGTTGACTGTATTTAGCGCTGTTGTTTGTTTTAAATGTAAATCACACTGATCTGACCACATGGTGTGGAATGGGATCAGTGAGGGCAGGACTTATGACATAAAAAATGAAGGCTTCTCAGAGAGGGAAGGCTACTTCTCCCCAAGGCTGCCACCGGAAAACAATAGTGGTCAGTAGTGTCTAAAGAAGAGGACATGGAGGAAGTTGTAAGGTGAGATGGGACCCAGCCTCGCGGTTGCTTCTCATGCCAGGACTAAGCCTGACACTTGGTATACAATGTAAATACTTTATTTTCCATTTATTTCCCTTTGTACGGTTTTTGTTTCATGTTTTGCAAATAAATTGCCCGTTATGCACTTAACTTTTGGTCTCGCCCATCCTGTTGGTCTCCTCACCCCTGCAGACCTGACCAGGTCTAACCTTAACCCTAACCCGAAATCCTCTAGTCGAGGAGTAACATCTTCACAAATGGTGGCAGCGACAGTGGCTGTACCAAATGCTGGTCTCAACACTATCTAAGGAAGGTGACGAGCAGGTTTGAAGGGGCTCATTGTGACAACTGAAGGACGCTGAACTCAAACAACAGCAGCGTGAAGTGAACCCAAAGTGCATTTGTACTACGGAGACTAAGCATGGCTCCTAAAAGACAAGTGCCAACACAAGAGTTACATGACAGAAGAGACAGTGACAAACAAGAGAACAAGGTGTGTGACATGCTTCAAATCTTCATGCACAAGTAATGCACGAGTGACAAGCTATGGTGGCACAAGGCTTAGGAGCAGGAGCAACACTGGTGCTCCATGCAGTACCAGTTCAACCTGCTACAGGAGCTTGAAGACACCGACCAACACGTGGAACAGGGGACAACTACAGCAAAGAGGAAACAGAGAGGCTTCACCAGATGCAGATTTTGCGGTGCACACCAGCACACGACATGATAATCAGGCAGGCAGTTCAAACGCCAGCTACCCCAGCTGGCCCACACCTAGACTACCTAACCTGAAGGACATGGATGATGTCGAAAACTTCTTAATTAAGTTTGAAAGACTGGCTAAAGCAACAAAGTGGCCCAAGCAAACATGGGTGATACATTTAATTCCACTGCTTGAAAGAAGAGTATGAGCTGCATATGTCACGATGGACGCTATGACAAATTGAAAACAGCGATTCTGAGGAAGTTTGAAATAAACAAGGAGACACACCGACAAAAAATTCAGACTGACGAAGTCTGCAATGACGAAACACCCAGAGAGCTGTACATGCGACTTAAAAGGCTCTACGAGAAGTGGATGACCCCCAAGAAGACCAAAGAACAGATCGGAGAACAGTACCTCAAAATGGTAAATCCTGAGCTTCGGAGCTGGTTCCTGGAGTGCAACCCAACTACAATGGACCAAGCAGTCGACCTAGCGGAGGCCTACGCTATGGTGAGACATGCAGAGGGATCATTTCAGCTGGGAAAAGGCAACAGAGAGAGACACCAGCACAGAGAGCTCAGTGAGTCTGGGGGCATGGTCTGGGGTGGTTTGATGCTGAAGGTTTTTAAAAAAAACCCAAGTCTAAAATTTGCCAGAAGTAAAAACATTGCAGGGAACAGCACAAAGGCTGATGCAGGAAGGGTTTTAAAATGCCAGGACACAAAATAAATGCGTGCCCAAAACTCAACAGTGGTATAAACCAGTTATGCTGCAGCCCTAGAAATAACACTATTTCTATAAATAACAAACCCAAGACATTCTTGTAAATGTCAAAGTCGCAGTATAAAGCAAAAAGCATTAATAGACAGTGGGGCAAGTCAGATGCTAATTTTAGCTTCATGTTTACCTGAAGGAGAATGTAAACAGTGTGGCCAGTTAAAAGTCAAATGTGTACCCGGTGATGAGCAAGTGTATCCAACAGCTGATGTTAGCTTGGAAATTGAAGGGCAAAAGTATTTGCTTACAGTTGGGATTATGCAAAAAATCCCCCTATAAGGTCATTATGGGTAGAGACGTACCAGTTTTAATCAACCTTTTAACCGAAAAACAAAACAAAGCTGAGGTTTTGCTTACTACAAGGCAAAGTGCTAAAAGGAAAAGACAAAGTAATATAGAAGCCTTAAAAGAATTACCTTTTAGTGAGGCAACCAAGCTAAAAAAAACTAAAAGGGAGAGAAGGCAAGCTAAAGAGCAAGGCACCAAATTCAGTGAAAGCATCCCACACCCATATACTAATCTAAACTTACCTATGCACAATTCTGCACAGCTGCAAAAACTGGATGACACATTAAAGCCCCTGTTTATTAAAGCAGAGACAGAAAAAGTTGAAAAAGGAGGTTCTTTCATTGTGAGAGATGACATCCTCTACCAGACAAAGGGAGAACAAGAACAACTTGTAGTGCCAAAAGAGTTGAGGACTGAAGTTTTAAAACTGGGTCATTCTGAATCGTGGGCAGGCCATTTGGGAAATGCGAAATCATTAAGCAGCATTTCTAGTAGGTTCTATTGGCCAGGGAGGCACCTAGAGGTTTTGAGTTATTACCGGTCATGCCCAGAGTGTGAGTTAACAGCCTCAACCAAAAAATCTGATAGAGCACCCTCAATTAACCTACTGATAGTGGAGGAACAGTTTTCAAGGATAGCGATGGATATTGTGGGACCGTTGCCGCACAGCCGCTCTGGTAATAGCTATATACTCACAATATGTGATTATGCCACACGCTATCCTGAAGCCTTCCCACTGAGATAAATAAAAACAAGGCAATTGGTTAATGCTCTCATTCAGTTTATCTCCAGAGTAGGAGTACTTAGAGAGCTTCTAACTGACCAAGGTACCAATTTCACTTCAAAGCAGCTGGGGGAAGTTTATAACCTGCTGGGTATTAAAGACATCCGGACTACCCCATACCATCCACAGACAGATGGATTAAAAGAACGTTTAAAAAAAAACCTTAAAGACTATGCTCAGGTGTTTTGTTCATGAGACCTGGTCCGACTGGAATACGTGGCTGCCATATGTCTTTTTCACGTACTGGGAAGTACCACAAGCATCAGCCAGGTTCGCACCATTCCAGGTGCTCTACGCATGTGAGGTTCGAGGCCCACTGGACGTGCTGAAGGAGACCTGGGAGTGGCAGAACAACGGACAGAAAATGAACGTCCTCTCTCATGTCCTCAAGATGAGAGAGAAAATGGTAGACTTAATGAAGCTGGCACATGAGAACTTGGAGCAAGCTCAAGAGTACCAAAAAAAGGTACCGATCCACTGCAGAAAACCTGTGGGTGCACACTGTAGGAGAAGAGGAAGAGAGCATTGAATTGTATTTCCCTTCTAACAGCAAACACCAAGACGAACTGTTATCACTGGACCACTTAACAACGGAGCAACAGGAAGAGCTCAGAAACATCATTCTGGATGGATTATTTAGTGAAGAACCAGGGAGGACCACAGCAATCCAGCCCAACCTCCGCCTGCAAAAACACAACCCAATCCAGCAGGTGAACTGTCGGGCGCAAGCAAGACTCATCCCGAAATTTAAAGAGGAGGTCAATAAGATGCTTGTCATGGGCATCATAGAACCCTCTACCAGTCTGTGGTGCAGCCCAGTGGTTTTAGTCCCAAGAAAATTTGGCGAACTGAGGTTTTGTGTGGACTTTTCAAAACTGAACTATGTATCAACATTTGACCGCTACCCAACACCAAGAGCAGACGAGCTCATTGAAAGACTAAGCAAAGCCAAGTTTTTATCAACAGTGGACTCATGCAAAGGGTATTGGCAAGTAGCGCTTACGGAGACAGCCAAAAAGTTGACCGTATTCTGGGCTCCAAACAGACTATTCCATTTTGTTGTCATGCCATTTGGACTCCATGGGGCAGCAGCTACTTTCCAGAAGATGAAGAACGCAGTACTCAAAGGAACAGAGGACTAAGCAATAAGGGAGTGCCCGATACTGACCACAAAGAGGCGAGTAAGATTGTTCTTGGGCTTAGTGGACTGGTACCGATGGTTCATCCCAAATTTTGCTGACCAAACAGCGCCTCTCATGGCCACACTACACCATGCGCCTCTCACCAAACACTACTCCATGGACGAGAAAGAGGCTCTGGCAGTGAAATGGGCACTAGACTCTCTTAAGTACAGGGGGTTCTCGGGTTACGACGTTGATCCGTTCCTACGATTTTCTAAACCGATTTTCTGTGTAAGTCAGAACATACGTACATACTGTACGTAAATACTGTAAGCACATATCCTATCCTAAGACCTATCCTAACACAGTACCCTGCATAATTATCAAAAAACACATTAAGGAAATATAAAATACATTTAGTAATGAAATGAAATAGTAATAAAAAACAGTAATAAAAAAAGAGAGAGTTCCTTACCTTTATTCCTATGGTTGGCTTGCACACTGGAAGGGGCGTTGCAAGGGAGGCAGAGACAGGCTTATTGGGAGGAGGAAGCTGCAGAAGGTGCTGGAGATATTGGGGCAGGTGAATCTGGAGAGGCAGAACCTGCAGAAGATGCTGGAGATACTGGGGCAGGTAAGTCTGGAGAGGCTATACCTGCAGAAGATGCTGGAGATACTGGGGCAGGTAAGTCTGGAGAGGCAGAACCTGCAGAAGATGCTGGAGATACTGGGGCAGGTAAGTCTGGAGAGGCAGCTGAGGTAGAGGGTACAGGATCTCTTGCAGGATCTCTTGCAGGCCTCTCTATCTTCTTGAAATACTGCTGCAGGTTAGTCTGGAAGGAGACCATCTTATTCTCCTCCAAGATCTCCTTGTAACACTGGAGGCAATCCATGAACCCTCTGGCAACCTTAGTGTACCTGTCCATGTTGGGATCCTCAGCCTCAAACCTTGACAACCCTTCCTCTATCAGGGCAAGACCTCCTGCCAAGCCCTGCTTTGTAAATCTCTTGGGCTCTGGAGTTGGTGTGTCTTCCTCTCCCTCTATCATCTGCTTCTCCAGTTGGATAAGGTCCTCAGCAGATAACTCCTCTCCATGAGATGCCAGTAGCTCTGTGACATCATCAGCCTCCACTTCCAAATTAATTTCCTTACTCAGGGCAACAACGTTCTTGATGACATTCTTAACTGTCTCCTCAAACCCATGGAAATCATTCACAAACTGGGGACACAGTTTTTCCAAACACCATTCATGTTTGTCTGCTTAACCTCATCCCAGGAATCAGCAATGTTCTTCACAGAATCACGGATGTTGTATGATTTCCAAAAGTCCTTCAGAGTCAAGTCCTTATTCTTCTCAGTTGCCCCTAAAGCCATAGCAATTGTCCTTCGGAGGTAGTAGGCTTTGAATGAAGCAATGACTCCTTGGTCCATAGGTTGTAAAAGAGCAGTGGTATTAGGTGGAAGGTAAACCACCGTGGCATTAGGGTGACAGTCATCCAGATGGGCAGGGTGTTCAGGCGCATTGTCCAGCACTAGCAACACCTTAAAGGGCATACCCTTGGAGGTACAGTACCGCTCCACGCCTGGCACAAAATGGTTGGTGAACCAGTCCTCATACACCGCAAGTGTCACCCATGCCTTCTTATTAGCGTTCCAGATGACTGGTAGTTGACCCTTCCAAATGCCCTTGGATTCTCAGCTTGATACACCAGCAAGGGCTTCAGTTTGTAGTCGCCAGCAGCATTTCCCCCAAGAAGCAAAGTCAGTCTCTCCTTGCTGGCTTTATGACCTTTATGACTTCTCCTCCTTGGCGATGTACGTACGGTTAGGCATACACTTCCAAAACAAGCCTGTCTCATCCACTTGTTCGGCACAGTAACCCCCCTCCCTAATTATCTCAGCCAATGCTTTAGGAAACTCACTTGCTGCTTTCTCATCACCACTAGCAGCTTCACCTTGCACTTTAATATTATGGAAATTGGCATGAGCCTTGAACCGCATAAACCAACCCCTAATGGCCACAAACTCTTCACTTTCACTTCCTTCCCCCTTTTCTTTTTTCAACGCCTCAAACAATCTTTTAGCCTTCTCCTGAATCACCATAAGGCTCACTGGGATACGCCATTGATTTTGGTCTTCCAACCAAAGCACTAATAATCTTTGCATCTCAATAATAAGACCATTACACTGCTTCGTTATCACTGTCGATTTCATAGGAGCAGATCCTTTCACATGTTCAAGGATGCAATATTTATCTTTTATAATCGTAGCGACAGTCATACGACTAAGTCCAAGCGACCAGCCAATGTTTGTCGCTGTTTACCCCTTATCTGATTGCTTAATGATATCTAATTTCACTTCCATGGTGATGGCTTCTTCGATGCACTGCCATCAGAAGAGTCTGCCTTATGTTTGGGAGCCATAATGAAGGGCAAAAGGTTAACAAAATCAGAACACACACGAGAGAGAGAACGACGAAGCAACAAGCCAAAATGGCGTACAATGCGACTGGGGTGACTCCGTCCGTCTTCCTCGGTCCACAGCCGCATCACGGCGTATTCTTCCGCCGCGCACACCAAGTAGTTTCCGCACACGAAGTTTGCGTTTACGATGTTTACGACACAAAACCACTTAAGTCGGAACAAGGCTTTATATAGTATATGGGAGATGTGTCGTAACCACGAAACATCGTAACTCGGGACTGACGTAACCCGAGGACCTCCTGTATTACCTTATGGGCAGTGATTTTGTTTTAGAGACTGACCATAGAGCGCTGAAATGGATGTGCCAAATGAAAGAAACAAACGCACACATTACATGGTACCTTTTGTTGCAGCCATTCTGCTTCCAAGTGCAATACCGGAAGGGTAAGGACAACGTCACAGCAGACTTCTTATCTTGCCACTTGGACAGTGACTGAGATGGGGGGGTTGTGTGTGATGTGGTAAGGCAGGGCCTACTCCTTCACCAATGAACAACATCCCTTTGATCAGGGGTCCCCAGTTACATTTTTTTAAGGGCCACATTTAACCAACATCACAAAAGCAAGGGACAGTGCATTAGTTGCATAATGTTTCATAATTAGGCAGTACAGTACAGACTGTACAGTAATTATTTGTTTGTTGTTATAAATTAGGAATGTCAATTGCAGCTGCATGATTTTACTCACCATTCAATGAGAGAAGTGACAGCGGCGGGTTGAAACAAGAGACCTGAAGTTTGAGCAGTGCTCTGTTGTGGCCATGAGAAGACACTGATCTAGGTGTGCACTGGAGAGTTTGTTTCTGTCCTGGCTTTTGATAATGTTCATTGAAGAAAATGATGACTCACAGATATAGGTGGAGGGAAATACTTTGAGAAGCAGCATTGCAATCGGTCTTGCCTGGTTGAACTGGAGAATCATTTTTATCCAAAAGTCAGTCACACTAACATCCTTGTGCTGCTCTTTGGGCAAATCTGATTTTGACATTTCCAAGATCTCCATCTGAAGAGATGCCTAATCCAGAGATGGAAGCAGCCTTTTGGCCTCAACAGTCCACTGGCCATCTGCAGAAGCGCAAAACGGCTGACGTAAAACCAAAGAGGATTTCACTTGAGAGGTTAAAGCTCTCTAATGGTAACTTGAAGTTTTCTATCAGTCTTCACAATAACGCTTGCATCACAGCATCCTCTTGCATTTTGTTTTTCTCACAGTGTTGCTTCAGCTTAGGAAAGTGCAGTTTTCTTCCTTGTATATCTTGTTCAAACAAGCCCAGCTTTAAATGGAAAGCTTCAATTGCTTTATACATATTTGCAATGGTGTGGTTCTTTCCTTGCAGTTGCAAATTAAGCTGATTAAGATGAAACATAATGTCACATAAAAAAATGCACATAAGCCATTTCTTTGCTGTCATTCAGGAATTTCAGAAAAGAGTGAGCCTTTTCATTTTGCAAGTTGCCAAGAAAAGAACAGAGTTTTTCATGTAATTCGCACACTCTCTCCAATACTCTGCCCTTGCCAAGCCAGCGCACATCGTTATGCAGCAACAGATCATGATATGCAGCAGACATTTCCTCCAGCAGGGCCCTGAAAAGGTGATGCTGCAAACTAGAACTCTCCCTAATGAAGTTTACAAGCTTCATTACTGTATCCATCATGTCTTTCATTTTCCCACACAGTTTTGCACACAAAACTGAGTTGTGTAGGGGCAGCAAACAAAGCAGCTCTTCTCAAAAAGCTTTCTCATCAAAAAATCGCACAAACACTGACAGCTACTCTATGTCCGTCCTATCACAAGACATGTCAATGGCGAGTGACATGAAATCTGCTTTCTTCAAACGTGAGAGCAGGGCACACAAACAGTCCTCCGCTAAAACTTCCACTCACTGCAGTACTGTCCGATAATGGTACTTGCTTCAACAAGTCTACAACAGTTTTCTTTGTTTTTTCGTCATGGCTCAAAACTTCTTCCACCATATCAATTGCACATGTCTTTATGAACTTGGCATCTGTGAAAGTTTTTTTTAGCTTTTTCTAAGTTCCACGATACACGTAGAGATGCTGTTGTTGCATTTTCTTGTGCAGATGTTGTCTTATGGATAGTAATATCAGAATGATTGTAGGCAACAGTCAAACTTGTAATCTTTTGTCTTCGACTCTCTGATTTTGCCGGGAAGTTGTCATTGAAATGGCTGTGGCGTGTATTTAAGTGCCGCATTATGTTAGCCATCTTGCATACGGCTACAGTTTGAGAGCATAGCAAGCAAGTTGGCATAGCATTGGCACGGTCTGGTAAAATAAAACAAAATAAAACAAAATTCAACTGAAATTATCCAAAATTTAAAAAAAAAAATTTTTCTTCCTACAATTATGGAGAAACTATGTTTTGTTTAGCCTGTATTGCAAAATCTACACTGTACAGCTGTCATGATTTTCCCCTCCCAGCCCTGCCATGTGTGTTTGTTTGGTTTCTTCCCGGTCCTACCCCCTTGTTTCCAGACCATGCCCCTGATTGTTACCACCTGTTATCCCCCTGTTCCTCATTATCCCTGTTGTATTTAAGCCCCATGTTTGTCCTGGTTTGTTGCTGGTCTTTGTTTGAGGTGTTAGTATTGTTTGAAGTGTTTGGTCTTTGTCTTAGATTGTTTGTTTATTTTGTGTTGTTTATCATGTCTGTATCCCAATCTCTCCATGTTGGCTACCTGACCCTGGACTGTCTTGACTCAGAATATGGATTTGCCCACAATAAATTTCGCTTGGTTTCGCACATGCATCCGTCTCCTCATCACTCCACAGCATTACAGAAAGACCAGCTGACCAAGGACGCTGCGATAAAGCGAGACTCTGGTATGTGGTTGTTCCACTGGGATGAAACTCCAGCTGTTCCAAACAGCCCAAGTTAGACATGTCCCAACGTCTGTTCCTGGCATTGTGGATGCCGCCCGAGTTTCAGATCTCGTGGCCACACCCTGCGGCATGCCTGTTCCCATGGCCGCTACCTTCAGCATGCCTGCACCTCCGGACCCACCGCCAGTCGCTGTGCGGCTGGACCTGCCACCTGTCGCCGTGCCTCCAGACCCGCCGCCTGTCGCTGCGACTCTGGACCCACTGCCTGCTAGTCTTTGTTTGAGGTGTTAGTATTGTTTGTCCCATCAGCAAGGCCAATCACTCTACAAGAACTCCAGAGTTCATATCTTCCCGGATCTTTCAGCGGAGTTGCAGAATCGTTGCAATGAGTTCAAGACCGTTAAACTCAAATTACATAAGGTAGGTCTGAAATTCCGCATGCAGTATCCAGCCCGGCTGATCTTCTCTTTTGACGGATCCGTGCATAAATTCGACTCTGCGGCTGAGGCATCTTCATTTCTCAATGCTACAGTCCTTCCTACACTGAGGTTTGCATACCTATATTGCTTTTCTACAAGAGACACATTTGCATTCTTCTGAACAAAAAAAAAATTCAGAGAGGATGGGTGGGGCAGCTATTCCTGCTTCCTGCAGATCTTGAGGGGTAGCAGTTCTAATAAGCAATTCACACCTGGTTCAATTCAATCAGATATAGCAGGGAGATATGTTATTATTACAGGTTATCTCTATCAGACTCTTGCTGTTTTAATTAATATCTATGCACCAAATTGGGATGATTCTAGATTTATTGAAAAATCATGGGGGTGATTTTAATTGTGCCATGGACCCTGATTTAGACAGATCATCCAAAAAACAAATCTCTCAGAATAATCTTACACAAGCACTAAAATCCTTTCTTGTTTCACACGGTCATTCAGATGTCTGGCACTTTCTTAATCCTAACAGTAGACAATACTCCTTTTTTCATCAGTTCGCTTGTCCTATTCTCGCATTGATTACTTTTTTATAGATGATGCACTATTACCTAGAGTAAAATCCTGCTCTTATGGCAGTATCGTTATTTCTGATCACACTACCTTATCTATGACAAGCCTTGCACCCCAAAATCATGGCGTATTACATATAACATTCACAATAAGCAGCAGAAAGAAAAACTACTAAAGTTGACTAATGACATTCAGCAGTTGGATACACTCTGCTCTTTCCCCTGATCTAGACACTCTTAAGAAAAGAACAGCCCTGCAATCTGAATTTAATTTACTATCCACTCATTATGCAGAACAAATGCTTCTACGCTCGCGACAGTCCTTTTCTGAACATGGCGATAAACCTAGCAAGATCTTGGCCTCTGAACTTAAACAACAATCTGTCTGAAATTTTATATGCCACATTTGCATGCAGGCTGGTACCCTCACCACAGGCCCATTGGAGATTAATAATTGTTTCAAACATTTTTATTCCTTATTGTATGAATCTGACTCCATGCCCAACTTAAAGCAAATGGAGAATTTTTTTAAAGATCTCCCAATTAACACAGTTAGTGTATTAGACACAGCTAAATTAGACTTACCTATAACCAAGGAGGAAATTATTTCAGCCATTCAAGCTATGCAGAGTGGCAAGACCACATGTGCACATGTGTCCACCTCCTCATTGCTCAGCTTTAGGTTTGTACACCTGAAGAACATTGATGGTTCTTCAAGACAGTTACCAGTCACTGTTAGACAGTGTCATCATTCTAATATACAGGGTAAGTCAAAAGTCACAGGACACCATTTTATTTTTAAATTTTTTTATGCTGTCATAATCCTCCACGATGTGGTGCTGAAGGTGGTGTTTGTTGCGGATTTTCTCAGCATACACAATTTGTTTGAGATGACCAAGAGATAAAAGTTAATAATAAAATTTAAAAAATAAAATGTCCTGTGACTTTTGACTCACCTCGTATATATACAAAAATCTCATATGGTCTGTAGCAAATGGCATTTCAATACATAAAAATGTGTATATGTACATTTTCCACCTCCATAAAGCAGAAACCACATGCGGCTGTTTTGCAAGGACTTAAGTGCCTTAAGCTCAATTTGTGACGAACATTTACGGAAAGATTGAAAAACACCATGAGCGGCTCAATTCCCAGGACCACTGATTGACAGGTTAGTTAAATTTGACTGACATGATGTTTTAAAACATCACTGCACCACCAAGCTGTTAATTGACCTACAGAAAAGTGCATAGTTTTGTTGTGGATGCTATGAAAGTAGTGCAAGTAGATTCCAGAGACATTAGGTGACTTTGTTTAAACAGATAAACAGGGTCGTTCCTCTGGTTTTTGTGAGGGCTTAGAGCTTTTATGAGAATTGAGGAGGAGGTGCCTAGATTTTGTGAGCTATACATGGCCTACACTCTTTAAAATGAATAGCAACAGTCAAACCTTCTAAGAAAGCACGGTCTATACTTAAATCATCCCAGCTAGTTTCAGACAGCACTAAATCTAACTGTCGCAAGTGTAGATGCTATTCCCAATGCATGCTTGCTGAGAAAGCTGTGTCTAGAAAGATGTGGGTAAAGATTAATTAGTCAAATGATCTAGAAATGGTTTATCTTCAGCTGCTTTGTGGACTGCAAATGGGCTGTAACTCTTTTAGATGAATGTTAGCAAGATCATACTCTAAAGGAGTTCTTCTAAGAAATGCTGAGGGTGACACTTCCAGTTATTTACTTTAAAACTATGCTGCTTTTGTCATGGGATTTGCAGCTCTCCGTTTCAAACTGTCATGTTATTCAGGCATGACAGGCATAACTTCATAACTTGAAAAATTAGCTTCAGTCATGACGGATTTTTAATTTTTAATGTCACAAAGATGCAGGCCTTTGTTCCAGGATCTAGTCTAGTCTCGCTAACTGGCCCATAGTATGGCTCTTACAGGTTTCAGACAGATGAGCATACAGTTTCTGCAACACAGAAAGTAGTGCTGCAGTGATTCACTGGTTCTCCAGCTTTTCACAGGCTGTGGAACCACATGTTTAGTTTCTACATAAACCCAGCATACCAGCTTATTTACTTTAAACCTTTTTATACAACCTGCACCACCCCCTCCCTTAAAGTTTCGAAAGGATGTTATTTTAGGATGACTGGTATCATTATTCAAGTTCTGGGAGTGTCTTACTGACAATCTTTGGCCAAAGACAGTAGCTCTGTTCTCTAATGCCATAAGAGTTATTCATGTCCCAGCCTCAGACAGAGTGTGGGACTACACTTTTGGTTCCTCTAGAAATCTAGCAAATTTACTTCAAACCCCCTCATGCGACCACAGGGCTGCTTTATCTGGTAATTAAATGATGTTTAGTCTCAGACTTTCAACAGTACTGAAAATATTTGACTAAAATGAAAAAAGTTAATAAATACATTTTTATTGATGGCACCCCAGAGTCTCAGCAGCAGAAGCACATGTTTTTAAAACTACTTTGTTAGGACAAAAATCCCAGTGGGGCCTCCATAAACCAGTTTTACTTCATTTACTCTGTTGTATTAAAACACTGCAATAGAGATAAATATGCATGTCTAGGCATGACCAAACGTCTCCCTTTCATATTGATTCAATTTTCTATTGAAAAACAGCTTGGCTACAATATATATTACATCTATCCAAAGGTAAGGCTCCTGTTCCTGCCTCTGGTGGGATGAGGGCTCCTAAAATGGACCTTTAGAAAAGGGTCAGCACTGGATTAGAAATTGAAACATCATACAGACAAACACCTTCAAGCCTTATTTTTCCCTGTGAAACATTTAGCATCATCCACATTATGTAAAAATGAGTAGTGGTTGATTAACAGATGCTTGCTTGTTAAATCTAGACTTTAAATGCAGGTTCTGAATTGGGTGTATGCAGAAAAACATCACTAACTCCTCACAGTAGGCCAGACAATACATACCCAAGAGTAAACATTGCAGTTACATTTACACAGGCAATAGTAACCTATACTATAACTACTTTTGAACCTTTTAAATATAGTTATTCATTCTACATTAAATCCACACTCATTTATATTTGGCTTTTTAATCATATGCTTTTTTCTAAAATGTCATATTTTAACAGGTATTTTCATAATAAAATATTAAACAGAGTACACCCTTTAGCAGCAGTATTTTGGAAATTATTGTGGCAGAACGTGGAGTAGGCAGTTCTTTTAACCCGGTAAGTTTATGACATCACACGGCTTGTCCAATAGAAATGATCAAGTGGCGCTAAGCTTCAACTTTAGCCTGGTATCAGGTTTGTCCAAAATCACATGTTGTCATAGTAACTGAGTGGGGCTTAAGATGAGCTTAAGTTTAAGACCACCCTCCCACACACACATTTATGACCAGTTTGAGCCACTTCTCTTTGGAAGTGTGAACCATCATGTCAGCCATAATGTAACATAGTCAAAAAGTATCAACCAGTAACCCAGCTCAAAACAAGAGCCAGTTGTAAACTTCCATTTTTTAAATGGGTTGCTGGCATAAAATTCATAATGGCCATATATTTTCCACTTTCAACATTTAATATGTTCTCTTTTTCAATTAAATATGGATTTAAATGTTTTGCATATTATTGCATTCTTTTTGTATTTACATTTTGAACAGCATTCCAACTTTTTTGGAAATGGGGTTGTAGAAAACCCACTTACACTAACACAGATTAAATATTTTTGCTAAATTTTTGTGTAGTGAGGGTCTATGATTTAGAATAGAATAGAAATGCCAGTAAATATTAGAAACACTATAATAATTCAATACAAGAATAGATGCTCTTCAAAGCCATCAAAACATTTACTTGATATCAGTGGATTAATACAACAATAACTCACATAATACATAAAATACAACTTTTCAAATTGTTAAAACTGAAAACACTGACAGATTATTGTGCACAGGATTTTGAAACAGACTGTGCTAAACACAGATTGAAAAATTTACACAATACTAACATGATACAGAATACATTACTGATGTAAATAAGGTCAGAAACAGAAGCAAAAGTATTTCATTCCAGAGAGCAGAAAAACACTTAATCTCACTTTATTCCATATGCCTGCTCGTCATGAAATAAATATTTGGTAACTGTTCTAAAATCAGTTGTAACAGTAACACTATTTCAAATTATTTTGAATGTCATTTTGCTATATTGATATCTCTTAGAATCTACCATTACAAATGTTTGTTACATATTTACAAATACTTTAGCCATATGTCAATGAAAGTACTGTTTCTGACAGTTTGGGTATTAAATAATATAAACAAAATGTAATCAAACAAAGTGCTACAAAGTGCTCCCCTAGCACACACTGGCTGTGACCAGCTGCCCGGACAACATCCTAGAGCTCCATGTGGGTTTCTCAGCAGGTTTCATCTGGTTCATAGTTGTGTAATTGTGAAAATCATGTAGTAATAGTGGCCTATTAGCTCTGATCTACAGAGAAGTTGGATTCAGACCTACAAACAAATTTAAAAAGAAATTTTTAAAAAGTGTATAAGAAAATGTCACAAAAATCATAAAAAATCTGTCATCTGAATAAATGAGCTAGACAGTTTGTGTCTATGCCAAAGTATTAAAGTTCCAAATATCCCTTTGCTGTTTGTGAAACATAAAATAAATAAATACTTCTCAAACATCAACTAAAAATCACAGTGAATCACAGTGATAATGTCAGGCTTAATATATTATGTCACATTATGTTACTTTAACATATACAGTTGTGTGTAAAAGTTTGAATACCCCTGTCAAATTACATGTTTTGTTGATTCTCTACAGTGAACACACTTACATTTGGCAATTTTCTTCAGATTCTTACTACACATTTGGAAAAAAAAAACTAAAACCTAAATTATAAAGTGTGTCCTAACTTTTGCACGTGCCACTTTTTTTTTTTATTCAGTAAACACCAGCAATTGCTCATTAAAATATACAGAAGTGGGTTCTCTGAAACGTCATTCACTTAAGTTTTGGGTTTACTACACGACTTTTAAAGTCTTAGCAGATTACAAAAAGACTCAGCTTCTCAAAAAAAAATGACTAGATTTGCAGACTTTTTTGGGTGAAATATTTGAAATATTATTGATCACACAATACACGATTAGTGATCACACACTATTTACTATAAAAATGTACTAAAAATCAAGGTAGAAGTTGTATACTGTAACTGGCTTTAGATGATCAACAAAATACGTAATCTTATCAGGGGTGCATAAACAAAAAGCTGTGTTTATTACTTACACACATGCATCAGGGTTCTTGATGTCCATGTGGTTTTTATATTCCAGAATTGGAGGGATGCTTTCTTCATCTTCAGGCAACTGCTCAAAAACCATAAGAATTGATGTGATGAGTTTCTGAGCAAGCCAAAGGAGCAATCTAGAAGTAAACACTTTATGCTTACTCACCTCCCAGTACACTTCATCATCAAAGCAGTTGTCATCTGCTGGGTCTCCCCAGAGTGGCAGCCTCAGAATCATACCTACATGTAATCAAGTACATTACAGCCTTAGAACATTTTACAATTGTTTATTGAAACAAGATAAGAATCAGATCCTAAGGAAACTTGCCAACTGACTACAGATCAAGTGAAATGAGATTTCCTAGTGTTAATTTGGTAATCTGTAACAGTGAGAGCTAGTTATTGGTCATTAAAGATGACACTTTCCATTCATCCTATGCGTTGCTTTTGTGAAATTACCCTATGATTCAGTAAAAAAAAGAATTTTGGCAGTTTCCTGGCTAGTAATATATATAAAGCTTAACTGATTACTCTCCCTGAAGGATTACATACCTACTATTGCTCCACCAACAATTCCAAAGGCAAGAGCCACAGCAATCCCTGCAGCCTGATAGCCTCCCTGTGTACTTGGTGTCCTTTTTGTACCCACAAATTCAAATATATTCTTCAACCTAAGAAAGTAAAGAATTATATTGAAATTGTTTTTCAACAGTAAGTATGGACTTTGAAATGAGACATCGTCAAATGTACTCACCCTTCACTTCCATAGATAGATGTGCTTGCAGTGGCAGCTGTGATGGCTCCTACAACTCCTCCAAGTAAGCCTGGCATAGCATGCAGATTGTGGATTCCACAAGTGTCCTGGATCTTCAGATGCTTCTCCATAAAAGGCTGTTGGAGAAATCAGCACTTTAGCACTGGAAACGAAGCCATCCACATTTAGCAGAACAGTCAGTTTATTTTTGCAGCACTTACAGACAACACAAGGTAGCCAAAGGTAGACAGGATCCCACAGCAGAAGCCAACGATCAGAGAGCCGTAAGGTGTGATCATGAACTCAGACGCTGTTCCCAAGGCAACGCCTCCAGCCAGGGTGGCGTTCTGGATATGAACCTAGAGCAGAAAGAACAGATGCATTACAAACTATACCTTTTGAGATCTGGCAGAAGAATGACAATTGTCTTTGTGCAGCAGTTAATTTTCCATGGTCTGTGAAGCATTGAAAATTACCATGTCCAGCTTGCCCTTATTTGCAGAGAGGCTTGAGATAGCATAGCTTGTCAGGACACTGGCAGCCAAGGCCAGGTAGGTGTTGATGGCTGCTCGGTGTTGCCCATCTCCATGATTCGCAATGGCAGAGTTGAAACTGGGCCAGAACATCCAAAGGAAGAGAGTACCTGGAAGGAGAATAGCTTTGATATTTAGAAAGCGGGTCTACTCTTTGACCAAGAAATTCAACAGGTCAAAAGGCCTTGGACTCACCGATCATGGCAAAGACATCAGAGTGGTAGACAGAGCCATGCAGACGTTTGCTCTGGTGCAGATTTGGTCGATAGAGAATCCATGAAATTGTCAGACCAAAATATCCTCCAAAAGTGTGGATGGTCATAGATCCACCAGCATCTCTGGCCTATAGCAAGATTACAATCTGATTAGACTTTTCATAACCAATACGATCTTTATTGTATCAGTGAAGTTCTAATAATCCAAATTGTCAATGGCACCTACATGGAGGAGCTCAAGGATGATGTACTCTTCCACTGCAAACAAGGTGACTCCAAATAGGGTCATCACCATCAACTGTACAGGACTGGTTTTCCCAAGACAAGCACCAAATGCAATTAAGCAACTAGCCACGCAGAAGTCAGCATTGATGATACTGGAGGAAGATGAGGGACACATCACATAAGGCTTTTTGTTATGCAACATGAAAGAAAATGAGTTTTCAAATCATGCTAGTCGGCTAAATCAGATATCCTTCCACTTCCGCATGCAACTATCTAGAGTTGTAGAAGCTGGCTGAGTATATTCTTTAATTATCCTTTAGCATAGCTCTAACACTCAGGATATAAACATATTTTACCACATTGCCATCTCAGTTTAGCAGATTACAGATAAACAGCTAGCAACAGAATGAGACTATATGATAACAACCTGAAAATTTAATGAACATAGGGATTTGAATCAGCAAGAACTTTGAGGTTTTTGAACTTACTTCTCCACTCCGATTTTGATGAACCCATCAGTTGGGTCCAGCGAGTGGAACCAGCCTTGCATCAGCAGGGCCCACTGAATCCCAAAGGCAGCAATCAGGAAGTTGAAGCCCACAGCACTGAAGCTGTAACGCTTCAGGAAGGTCATGAGGAAACCAAAACCCACGAAGATCATCACATGAACATCCTGGAAACCTGCTCGACAAATGAGTGAAAACAGTGGACATGTTAAGATAAAGAGTGGACGAGAGCATTCAAAGTGACACTATTTTTGGGGATTTGGAGACCTCGCTGGTGGAAATGTGCAATGGCATGCAAGATGTGGAAGAACATTTTGTAACATCAGTCATGCTTTGGACCCCCAACATGTGGATAAATCTGATGACTGCGAGCATGTTTAAAGAGTATTCAAAGAGAGATCTGTCAAAACCTGTTGAAGAACATGTCTTTCAGACTGTTGCCATCATACCAGTGTTGATTTTGCATTTGAGACCTAAAAATTGACGTGTGTTGCAAATTGATGGCTTGTGATGTAAAGACATATGAAATGGTCCAAAAACCAGCTATGTAAGATGGCTGATGTCTGGAATTGGTTAAAATTTTGCTTTGATCATGTTTTAAGAGAAGCCAAACTTCAGTGTATGTATTAATTCCTATTTTCATTTAATTCTATTTTTATTTTTATTTAATTTACTTGCAGTAAACTTCTAGTATTGACAATATCACTACAATATAACATTTCTGTTTTATATTCAAAACATTAAATAAAATGAATTAATATGAAGATAAAGAAAAAAAAATTAACATATACTCACTTGCATATCTGAAGTAGAAGTCATTCTCACTGTCACTTGTAATGTTGTGTTCCTTCTTGTAGTCTGGCCAGTGAGCATCCGACTCTTCATTGTAGCGAACAAATGCTCCGAAGAGGATGATCATGGCAATTTGCCACAGGAAGCAGACAGCAGGCAGACTGATCCGGACATTAGTGTTCTTGGAATGGCACCAGAAATTTTTGCAGCAAACTTGGCAGTTCCCCATCGTGGCTGTCTCTTAGAACCAGAGTGGACCTTCTGTCAGGACCTTGTGTAGACAGATACTGACTGCTGCTACATTTATAGCCAAATCTTCAGAGGTGTGTCACATCTGGGCACCTGTTTGGCTAGTTCAGGTGCACCTCTGACACATGACTTTTGTCTTTTGGGATGCACAACATTTTTAGATCCATATCTGGAACATACTGAAGTACTCAGCACTGAAGTTTCAAAGATAAACCTTTTTTGTAGAAAAATTGCAACTTCCTTGAATTCAGTGAAAAAAAGTACAAGAATTATTTGGAACATGAAACATTATTGAAATACATTATTTTTTATGAGTATAGAAATAATTACTGTTTCATAATTTCATTGCACTGCGTCAGACATTCCATTGCAGACAAAACAGAAGGTTTTCATTACAAGAATGATACTTTTTGCATGTGAGCACTACAGATAAGCCCATTTTCACTTTTCTACTGATCTCATTCAGCATTTCCAGCATAAAACATATTTAGATGAAATGCAACCTATTGCTGAGTAATTCAACATGTTTTTAATGTAAATAAAAGCATTTGATAATGTTTTCATTGAAAACAGTAATACTTTAGGATATATGAAATTATATTTGTACTTTGAAGATATTTTTGAGTTCTTCATAAATAAGTCTTTACGTATTATTTTTCTCAATCCAGAAGCTGTTTATTGTACAGTTCACAGTGTTGTTAAAATACATCATTTTGACATATTTTGACAACAGTTTGCATAATGAGTCATGACCTGCAAAATTAAACTTTATCATTTACACAGGCTTTGTTTTTGAGATTCATTCCCTCCTAATATGACTTTAATGACCTCAACTTTGCAGATGCAATATGTTTCCTGAGTCAGTCCATGAAGGAGTGTCAGTGGCTATGTGTAGGTATAATTTCCAGGGGTGTTGGGAGAGTGGGTACAACCTCTACAATAATTATGAATCAGCCATATAAGTGTTCAACTATATCACTCTATGAATATCTCAAAGATATTCAATGGACTTTCATCAGTCCAACTCATCCCACAGATTTTCCAGTGGCGCTTTATCACTCCAGCTCATCCCAAATAGAGCTTAGTCACCTCAACACATTCCAAAGGTGTTCAAAGGAGCTTCATTGCTCCAACTCATCTCAAAAGCTGTTCAATGGAGCTTTATTATTCCAACTCATCCTAAAGGTGTTCAACACAGCTTCACTTCTGTAGCTCATCTCAAAGGTGTTTAATGAAGCTTCATCACTCCAACTCTTCCCAAAGGTGTTCAATAGAGCTGAATCACCCAACTCATACCAAAGGTGTTCAGTTCAGCTCCATCATTTCAACTTATCACAAAGATATTCAATGGAGTTTCATCAGTCCAACTCATCCCATAGCTATTCTGCGGAGCTTTATCATGCCAATTCATCCCAAAGGAGTTCAGTAGTGCTAATTACTCCAACTCATCCCAGAGATGTTCAGTAGAGCTTAATCACTGCAACTTATCCCAGAGGTGTTTAGTTGAAGACGACCACTTCAACTCATCCCAAAGATAGTCAGTGGAGCTTCATTAATCCAACTCATAAGTGTTCCTTTGAGATTTATCACTCTTCCTGAAGGATTTCATCACTTTAGCTCATCCAAAAAAAGGGTCTCATGGTGATTTATCACCCCAAAGAATGTGCTTCCTCTGCTGACAGTTAGCTTTGCACATAATGGCCATAGGCTTATGTTCAGTTGGTCCCAGGCGTCATGTTCTTCAGCTAATCCTTCTCTGTGGAGATAACATAGGTGTACATGCACAACTGGACATCTGTGAGTGGGTGTGCCTTAAACAGACCAATGCGCTAAATAGATTGGTTTCAATATTGTTGGATATATATTGTACACATCCTACCATGGAAATGGAGGAACCTGATCCCCAATACATAAAATGTCATGCCATGCCAGTGAATAAGCTAGCCTGATCAATGTAAATCCAGCTACCTGTCCAGACCCATGACCATTCTTCATGTCATGCTACACTTTCTCAATCCAGCAGCTTGAAGTTCACTTGTCCACATGTTGCAGTTCAGTGACTGGTCACATTGTTCTTCTATAAGTACATTCCAGATCCTTATCACAGCATTTGGACAAATATGAACTCTTCAGATGGTATTACATAAGCAGCTGTTGTTTCCTAGTATTTCTTATTTGATTATATTTTCTTGTTTAACAATGTTTTAAGTTTATGAAAAACTGTTGCATAGTTGTTACATTGTAGTTACTGAATAATAATAAAATAAATACACTTTCATATTAATAATGGAATTGTTGTGTGCAATTTAAGCTTGCTTTAATTAATAAGCATGTTTTGGTTGATTGTGACAGGAGAAAAGCAAACACGTTTGTTTTAGAGATTATAATTCTTTTTTTAATACAAAATAATGACTCCATTTGCACCTTTGAAGTCTGGGATTCTCCTTTATACTCCTTCTACTGCCCTTTCAACTAATTAGTGCTGTTGTTTAAAGTATGTGTCCATGTGTTTTGGCATGTGCTCTAAGTCAGATGATGAGCCCACCAATTGCAGACCTGCTTGTGTGATTGACATGAGGTGTGCCATTGTCAGTGATAAAAGAGGTATCAGTGTGACAATCTTTGCAAATTCCCTGCTGCAAGTACCATGTGACGAGGAACCACAGATTGTTATCAGAGCAGCATTCCAGCAGTCGCTGGCAGTCACATGGTCATGTGTCCTTTGAATGCATGTTGCATTCCAGCAAACAGAAGGAGATCTCATGATTCTCTGTACAGCCAATACAGAAAACAACACAGAAGCCAAGACACTGAATTAAGACACTGAATTAATCACACTTTCTCCTAGATAGCTTTGATTTCTTAAGGTATGTTGATTGCTCATTATTTTCTCTCAGTCAGCCAGAGTCTTCAGTCTTCCCTGGCAGAAGCTTTTTACATATTGCATAGTCAACCAATCAGAGAGAGCAAAAGCCAACACACCTCCTCGTCTGTTATGAAACCTGTTATCAAATTCTTTCAACATCACACGGTGCTAGTTGACTACAGCTTTGTAGATGCATAGGTTCACTATATGTTAAAGACCCTGTGGGAACATAGAGTTCAGTGGCATTCAGAGCTAGAATCTGAACTTAACTGTCAAGGAACACATGTGCTTCATTGTTGACATGATTTAGCAAGGGAAACACCACCAATTTTTCAAAATGTCTGCATAATTCAGTTGTGGTACACAAAGTTATTCTGAGCGATTTGATGTGAAATTGTTCTTTATTGAGAACCTTCGATTTCTTTATAATGAAAGGAACCAGGGGTTTTGTGATGTGTACAATGCAAATGCAGCATTTTATTTGCAATTTGAAACATGCAGTACATGTAACTATGCCTTCTGAGATTTTATATGTAAAAACCAATAAAAATAAAAATTATAAAATGCATATTATGGCAAAAAATGTATTTTAAGCCCAAAAACTTCCATAAAACAATGTATATGGTATTAAGGCAAATCAGGCAAATATACAAGCAACCCCATGTGGATGAAAAATATATGTGCAATACATATGATATACTAATATGTAAATATGTATTCTGAATGCATGCAATAGTTCAACACAACCAACAGCTCCTCAGTTTATATTGTATTATATAAAATCATTTTTCTTCTCATCATCATCTTTAACCGCTTACTCCAGATAGGGTCATGGTAGCAGTTGGGAGAATCCCAAACAACCCTGCCCCCCGTAACTTCCTCCAGCTCATTCCGGAGGACCCTGAGCCACTCCCAGGCCAACTTGGAGTTATAAGACTACTCATGTTTCAGTGTGTAATAGGATAGCACCTTTATGAGTACAGCTAAAAATATGAAATCTCTTAATCATATCTGCAGTTTGCTGGAAGTATGACTGGAACTGGATGCTCCTTCTTATCTGTACTACACTTACTGTAATGCAAACTCGCCATGTAAGTCTTTTACTTAGTGCATCTTTTCCTTTCTTGGAAATTATGCTGATATCTGAATTTTGGCATTTACAGTTTTTAAAACTGAGTGGTTAGATTGGATAAAGTAAAAATAAAACATTGCAAGATTAATTTAACTGTTTCAATAAATTATTACTAATTCCAACTAAAATTAAAGCACATCTATTGAATGGTCTAGAGAATAATTTAGTACTAAATGCCTTTGGTAGTGTGCTTAAAAGTAGATAAAAATAGAAAATACTAAAAATGCGTGCAAATCCCCTCATAAACTGTAAATATATCTCCACATTACAAACATCTATTCTGACAATTAGAAGGAAAAACACTCATTTTCTACAGACAGAGGAAAAATGTACTAATTGTGTGTCATTTTTTGCTGACAACCAATGCCAACTACTAAAAACATGCAGTGTTCTTGCCATGCAGCACCTGCTGATAATGCTAATCTCAACAGTATGATTTTTATGGGGATTATTAGCTGATATCTACGTTTACTGCATTTTACTGCGTTACCTTTCCTGCTCTAGTGGCTTTTCCTCATCGCATTGTTCAGTCACACCTTTCCCGTAACCAAACAAGAAAAACACATTTAGGAGAGGTACTGTCTCTTCAGTTAGATACACCTATACAGTGGCCTCAAAAACAGAAGATTATGACCCCAAACTGACCCAAATTTACACAAAAAGTGTTAAAAAAAACACCTTGCATGCACATTTTTCTGGTTCATATATTAACCCTCACCCAGTCAACTTAAACTTAAGATTAGGCCCAAACTGCAACTGCTTGCAAGAAATATGATCAACATGACAGCAAAACATTATTATATATCACATCTTAAGGAAAAATGCATGGGAAACGTTGGGATGGGACACCAGATGCAGAATCTGAGACCTGCAATATGCTGATAAAAATGCTTGTAATGTGTGCAAAAGTTTGAACTCTAAATTACAAACTAGAAAAGTGCATTCTCTGAGGAAAATGCATGCAGTGCAATTGTGGAGCTTAAGCAGTTGCTTGTGGGTTTAGGGTGTTGCTAAATTGTTTCAATGTATTTTAAGTGGTTGCAAAGTGTTGATAAGTGGCTGCTATGGTATCCTAAGTGATTGCTAGAGTTTTGCTAGGTGGTTGTTATGATATCGAAGATGGTTGATTGCTAGGGTGTTGCTAGGTGGTTGCTGTGGTATTCCAGGTAGTTGCTAGGATGTTGCTAGGCAGTCACTGGCAGTTGCAATGATATACTTATGTGGTTAGTAGGGTGTTACTAATACACTGGTCATCTTCATATAAGCACAGTGCACACAATCTTTTGCATGCCATACTATGGGGGAAAAAAATCACCATTTAATGATAGTGATATGAAAACCCTCCATTGGATCATAAATCTGTATATAACTACAATATTCCCAATCAGACAGAGTTGGAACAGTGTAGATATCTCAAACACTGACAGGCAAAAATGGCATAAAAATAAGAAAAAGAATAATACACCATTAGATCACAATAGTACAGTTTTGCAATGCACAACCACTAATTGCATGTTTGTTGATTTGTTGAATAAGAAAGTAACACATCCTCTACATAGAACATATGGCACTTTTTGTGCACATGGCATATTTTATGTTTTCACCCAATATGCTAAATTCAGCAAATAAACAGTAATTGTACAGTCAATGTTCAGAAGTGTGCTCTCTGTACAGGAAGTCTCATTTTAAAAAATCAAGTCATCTGACCAGGTTACCCAAACAGCTGCACATGACTGTATGAACGCTGGCAATTCAGCTGTAAATATTTAAACTATCCCAATAATCTGACAGGTAAAAGTTACACTTATCTGCCTGATCAGTGTGGTTGTATGTGGCTGTCTGGTGACTGTAACCATAGAAGCATAAATGAGCCATGGCAATTTTTTCTGTTTTCACATCACTGTAACACAAGTAGGACTTTGATTCAATGTACGATCAGATTATGGATAGAATTCATTCAACCAGGAATGACTTCGGTCACCACAACAAAGATGAAGTTAGCAACCCCTTCACCAGCTTCTCATTCAGGTTTACCATTCCACCTTAAATTGTGCAGCAGTTCAGCAGTTAGCTGGCAGCTGTACTGGCCCTGGAATGTAACAGCTGCTTTATTTAAGGTGTAACGGAAACTGGCAAACAGGAAGCCAGCTTCAGCCTTTGTCTTGATATTGGCATCATACCACATTGCTTCTTAATGTGGACATTTCATCATGACACATTTTTATTGCGAAGTAAGAGTGACATCCCTCTCTCACTGTGAAATAAGCTCACATTTCTGCATGCATTGTAGTTGGCTAGAGGCAAAAAGGAACATGAGTGTGATCAGGCTACCATTTTATAGAATAAAAAAAAATTAGGAACACACTTAAACTTCTGCCGTCTATGATCAATTATAGGTTTCACACAGATTTGTATAGCAGCATATTAACATTTAGAGCTCATCAAAAAGGGCACTATTAATTTTGAGTCAAAGCGCATGCCAATCAAATTGTATACTACTATGTATGCCAGTGTGCTGCATAGTAAGGAAGTATTTGCCATAGTATACCTACATTAATAGTGCCTGTGTGAGGGACCATCTTCACCCAATAGTACCCAATATGCAATAACTTAAACTTGCTTATTGATTACTGTTGTACTGTTGCCAGGCCTCTCAGTGTAAATGTGTAAATGTTTTCATATGTAAACCTTACAGTGGTGCTTGAAAATTTGTGAACCCATTTTAATTTTCTATATGTCTGCATAAATTTAACCTAAAACGTCATCAGATTTTCACACAAGTAATAATAGCAGATCAAGAAAACCAAATTCGGCTCCTGAGAGGCGCAACCGTCTAAGTGTTGGCCCTATTGTCAGGAGATCACAAGTTTGATCCCTGGCAATGCTACAGCGGTCTGTAGCCGGGAGTCCAAGAGACCATGACTGGCCTCGCTCTCTCTGGGTGGGTAGGATGGCCCCCCTTCTCCTCCCATCACTCAACGCAATACTAGCCAGTACAGGCGTCTGTTAGCTGACAAAACTGATCTGGCAAAATTTAAAAAAAAAGAAAACTAAATGAGACAAAAAGATTAGACCTAGTTATTTATTTATTGAAAGAATTATACAATATTACAATTTTTTATGAGTGGAAAAAGTATGTGAACCTAAGCTTTCATTATCTAGTTTGACTGCCTTGTGCAGCAATAACTATTAAACATTTCCGGCAACTGTTGGTTAGTCCACACAATGGCTTGGTGGAATTTTAGTTCATTCCTCTGTACAAAACAGCTTCAACTCTTATGTTGGTGGGTTTCCTCCAATAAACTGCTTCAGGTCCTTCCACAGTATTTCTATAGATTTAAGGTTGGCACTTTGACTCAGACATTTAAAAACATTAACTCTTCTTTAACCATTCTTTGGTAGAACAACAGGTGTGCTTAGAGTTTCAGCTCATGGACAGATGTCCTGATGTTTTCCTTTAGAATTCTCTGATATAATTCAGAGTTCATTGTTCCATCAATGATGGCAAGCAGTCCTGGCCCAGATGCAGAAAAACAGGCCCAAACTATGATACTACCACCATAATGTTTCCGGGACGGGATAAGGTTTTTGTGCTAGAATGCAGATTTCCTTTCTCCAAACACAACGCTTGTGTCTTTTGGTCTCATCCATCCACAAAACGTTGTTCCAACAGACTTCTGGCTTGTCCATGTGATCTTTAGTAAACTCCAGATGGGCAGCAATGTTCTTTTTGGAGAGCAGCTACTTTCTCCTTGCAAGCCTGCCATGCATTGTTGTTCAGCTTTCTCCTGATGGTGGACTCAATAATGTTAGCCACTGTGAGACAGGCTTTTAGTTGCTTAGAAGTAACCCTGGATTCCTTTGTGACCCCGCAGACTATTACATACATTACATCTTGGTGACTTGCTCAGCTCCTTTGTTGGTTGACAGATCCCTGTTCTTTAAATAAAACAGTCACAACTGATTGCCATCTCTTTTATTGAAAACACTAAAAAGACTTTAATTTCACCTTCAAATTATCTTCCAACCCTAATGGTTCACATATTTTTGCCACTCACAGATATGTAATACTTTATATTTGTCCACAATATATAAATTACCAAGTCTAATATTTTTGTCTCATTTGTGTCATTTGGTTCTTTATCTACTTTTTGGACTTATATGAAAATCTGATGAAGTTTTAGGTCACCATTATGCAGAAATATAGAAAATTCTAAAAGTTTCACAAACTTCAAGCATCACTGTAAGTACTGGTGTTCTCCGAGCCCAAGAGGAACCTATTGCATGTAATTAAACATCTTAAAAACAGGTTTTTGATTGTTTACAAAATCATTCAAATGACAAAATGGTTTCACTACAGAGGCACAAGTTCAAAAGTTGAAAGAAACTTGAAAGAACAGAAGGGATTAATGTGACCTTTACATTTAAATCTGAGAGAATAATCCAATCATGGTCATGGCCTGCATGATAGCTTTTACAATTTGTACTTTTGGAGTAGGGCCAAAACTCTGATAAAAGATGGGTGGCAGGTCAGCAGGTGTGGAATGTACACTTGTGGAGAGTTCTGTCACAAATGTAGAGGCTGAGATGGCATAAAGGAATGGGAGATTATCTTGCGTTTCTGATGACAGGCGGCAGCAGCGACGAGAATTATCTGCTGATCCCGTGGTGATGTGACTTCAATCATATGATTATGACAGGACTGTGATTCATGTGCTTCAGCATGTGATGCTTTTTGTCCTGCATGTCAATCCCTCTACAGTTATGCAACTTAAGCTTATGTGGGGAACACTTTTTTCATTCTATTTAGTCATGGCTGCGCCTACTTCCGCAACTGAGTAATGTTATTTCAACAGCGAGAAGGTTATGCGTAACAAGGACATTATAATATATAAAATGAGAGATGTGACTGAATGAATTCATAAGTGCTATTGTCTTTTGCAGAGAGTTACATGGATCCTGAAGGTATAACGATACGTCATCTGTATAGAGGCTGATCTTATGTTGTGCGTTTTGTGTAAGTATACCTTTGATGTTTCTATTTTGTATGATTTCCTGCTGCTAGTGGTTCTATAAAAATTGAGAATAAAAATAGAGACAATGAGCATCCTTGTCTAGTGCACCTTTACAGTGTGGAAAACTCTGGGAAGTGAGCCCATTAGTAGTGACTGTAGCCATGGGTGATATATATGTAAAGTCCTGATCATCATTGGATGAATGATTTCCCAAAGCCAAATATCTGCATTTTTATAAAAATAAATTTCCAGTTAACTCTATCAAATGCCTTTTCCGCATCTAATGAGGTAATTATGACATTAAATTTAGTTGTTGGCTGATGGAAATCAGACTGAATAGTCTATGCAAATTATCCAGAGTGCCATCCTTTAATAAAACCTGTCTGGTCTGGGTGAATAATTAATGGAATAACTGTTTCGATCCGTTTCCTCAGTGTGTGACTCAAAAAACTGTTCATATGTGCAATAACAACAATTGTGTGTGTAGAGTACTTAAATCTGGTGCACATACATACGGTAAATTCTATATATTGTTTTAAATTATACATACTGTAAATTCTATATATTGTTTTAAATTATACATACTGTAAATTCTATATATTGTTTTAAATTATTAGTAAAGTGTTTATTTTTACATAAATGGCTGCAACTGTAACAACTGCAATTTCCCCCTGGGATCAATAAAGGAATCTGAATCTGAATCTGAATTTAGCCAGTGCTTTACTAATTATGTGATTACGTGATATGGGGCAATAGCTAGAGGGATGTGTTGGGTCTTTACCAGGTTTAAGCAGTACTGAGATATCAGCTGTGTTCATATGAGTTGGTATTTTAGAGTTGTGCTGTATATCTTCCATCATTTTAAAAAATTAAAGGGAGATAATGTGCCAAAAATGTTTGTGGAATTCTGCAGGAAAGCCATCTGCACTGGGAGCTTTATTATTGGGCATCTGCATTAAAGCATCATAAAATTCTTTTTCAGTTATAGGCTTGTCCAGAGTTTCTGCATTTTCTAAGGTCAATTTTGGTAAATTAATACAGGTTAAAAAATGGGTAATGTCATCTGGGGATGGATCTTGTTCAGACATGTAAAGTTCCTTATAAAATGCTTGAAACACATCACTCAATGTGGTGCTAGTCAGCGCAGGCGTCTGTTAGCTGATGTAACAGATTTGGAGGTTGGCACTTTCCTCTGAGCGCGATTAGCTGTCCCGTGACGTTGTGTGAGCGGCAGTTCCAAAAGATGCAGTGGCTGGTTTCACAGGTCTCAGAGGAAGCCTGTGCTAGCCTTCACCTTCCTACCATTGGTAGCATCATGTGATTGGGGCAGTCCTAACTAGTGGGTGGATCACTTCGTGGCCGAGTTGCTGTCGTTCCCAATCACTTCCACTTTGTTATAATCCCACTGACAGTTGACTGTGGAATATTTAGTAGTGAGGAAATTTCACGACTGGACTTGTTCCACAGGTGGCGTCTGATCACGGTACCACACTGGAATTCACTGAGCTCCTGAGAGCGACCCATTCTTTCACTAATGTTTGTAGAAGCAGTCTGCAGGCCTAGGTGCTTGGTTTTATACACCTGTGGCCATGGAAGTGATTGGAACACCAGAATTCAATTAATTGGATTGGTGACTGAATATTTTTGGGAAAATAGTGTAAATGCACCTTGTCTTACTAAGCTGTTTTCCATACTGACTTCCAGTGATGAGTTTATACATTTAACCCAAGGTGAACTAGTAGGTTTTTTTTTTTGAGAAAATAAATATTCAGTATTAAATTAATAAAACTTTATCTACATGTCTGGTACAATCCACCTGTACACAATCCAGTTTCCAAAAAAGTAGGGACAGTGTGTAAAACGTAAATAAACACAGGATGAAATGTTGTGTACATTACATAAACCACATATTTAAATGAAAATCATGCAAAGACAACGTAAATGTTGAATTTGATATCAACACAATTCATTTAAAAAAATATGGGACTGGAGCATGTTTACCACTGTGTTGCACCGCCTCTTTATTTAACAACACTCTATAAGCATTTGGGAACTAAGAGACTGACTGGAGCAGTTTTTTTTTTTTTTTTTTTTTAATGTGCCACGTTTTCAATGGATGACAGATCTGGCCTGCAGGTGGGCCAGTTTAGTACCTGGACTCTTTTACTGTGGAGCCTTGCTGTTGTAATACATACAGAATGTGGTTTGCCATTGTCTTGCTGAAATAAGCAATGCCTTTTCTGAAAAAGACATTGTCTGGTTGTCTGCATGTATTGGTCCAAAACCTCCAAAAGGAATTTCAAATTTTAATTTGTCGGCCCACGTGGCACTTTTCCACTGCGCTTCTTTCCATCTAAAATGATTGGGCCCAAACAGGAGGGGGTGTTTCTGGATTCTGTTATAGTTTCTTCATTGTATGGTAGAGCTGGCATTTGTGGATGCAGTGGCGACCTGTGCTCACAGACTTCTTATAATGATATTTTGTACTGCAGAGAATGAAGTCCCAAAGTTCTTTGTTAGACAGATAATTCAGATAGATTAGATAGATTTGTTCAGAGCACTTTTGTTAGTCCTCCTGCCCCAACAAACAACAGTATAGAATAGAGCACTACCTACAACAGACTGGTAGAATGTCCATAGGAGCTTTGTGCACACACCAAAAGATCTCAGCCTCCTCAGGAAGAATAGAGGGCTTTGGCCTCTCTTGTACACTGAGAGAGTGTTACAGCTCCAGTCCAGCTTGTTGTCCAAGGGCACACCCAGATATTTATATGTACCAACCACCTCCACATCAACACCATCAATAGTGACTACAAACTGACTGAAAGTGGGCAGACATGATGAGAAGGTAACATGGTTGAAATCTCCAGACACTGCAATGAATGCACTAGGGCTCTGGTTTTGTACCCTCGCAATGGTCGAGTGGATGACATCACATGCGGCGTTCGCGTTTGCAGAAGGTGGGATGTACACAGCACACAGAATGACGTGAGAAAACTCACATGGAAGATAATATGTATGCATAGCTACAACACTCAGTTCAATGTCCAGCTTACAGATTACTTCTTTAACCGTGATGTGAGCGGGATTACACCATCTGTTGTTCACGAACACTGCCAGGCCTCCTCCCTTACCAGTTCGCTTGTGGTCTCTGTCCACCCTCACAGTAGTAAAACTCTTCAGCTGAACTTGAGAGACAGGTACACACAGGCTCAGCCATAACTCAGTGAAGCACAGAATGCTACATTCCTGGTATTCCCGTTTGTGTCCGTGTTAGAGCAGACAGTTCATCCATTTTGTTAGCCAGTGACCATACGTTCCCCATAGCTATTGAAGGAAGATTTGTTTTGTATCTCCGCTACTTTTCCCGCTGTTTCTCTCTCGCTCTGCAGCCCCAATAAGGATGTCTCAGCTCCGTTGGAATCACGTGTATCTCTACTTCACACTTTACTTGCGTATTTCCATTTTGGGCGACTTTTTACTTTCACTCCATTACATTTCAGACTCTAATATCTGACTTTTTACTCGTTCCTTTTGGTTTCTGTGTGTATAAAAACGTAACATGTCAAAACGAAAGAAGTGCAAAGCCAGAGCACCAATCAGGGCCCAGCGGTCACTTTGTTCTGAGCTTGTTTTGACCTGTTGGTCATACCGACCCAGTGCAGCGCACGGTTCAACGTCAGTGCAGCAGCATAAAAATTTGGGAGCAACACGTCACCTAAATGATGAACTAACCTAACTTTGTGTAAATAGAGCACAATATAGAAATATGTCCACATATGCAGTCGTGACTGGCGCGTTTCTTTTTTCTGAATTCATACAAACACTTTCATTTTATAGTAAATCAGTTTCGGTTGGTTTATGTTTATGAACAGAGGCCTACAGATCAACACAGTAAAGGAAAACTTATTTGTGACCCTGAGTTTAAAGCCAGTTTTTATTCAGCTTGTAACTAATTTACAAAGTAATCTTAAACTGAAACTTTGCTTGTGTGTAAAAGTGATTTCAGAGCCACTCGGTTCTCCCTGATGGAAACTGTTTACCTTCAGTGTTTTGTGCTTATGATCATTTTAATTGACGTCAGCGTCACTAATTAATGAAGTTCTATTAAAAGACTGGTTTACCAAGAGAGACACTGGAGGACTTTCACCTGAAATGAGTTCATGGTGAGAGTCTTGTTACAAAATTGATAACAGGACATCAGTGTCATAATTAATATTTTAGTACTTTTACTTTCGATACTTAAGTCCATTTGAAGCCAAATACTTTTGCACTTTTACTTAAGTTGAGGTCTAGAGTAAGGACTTCTACTTTTACTGGAGTAATATTTTACCTTGGGTATCTTTACTTTAACTCAAGTACATGATTTGGGTACTTCGTCCACCTCTGGCATGTGGTGCAGTCGTAGTCTGAAAGTTCCATTAAATTATCCATTGAAAAGTCAAAAGCTTAAAAAGTTGTAAAAAAAAAAAAAAAAGTTGTGTAACTGCTTTAGACCCTGTCTCAATATCCAGAAAACAAAGAAAGTGAGTAAAAATTTACAAAAAAATAGAAGATGCAGACACGGGGCTACTGGAACAGGCAGCCACCTCGAGTGGTGCCAGAAGTAAAATTGTTACTTTACGCTGAGAAATATTATTCTTAAATTGTTGCACTACTTGCTTGTGCATTGGTGAACTGCCACTGATATGACCCTGATCATGTTGCTGACCTATTGTTGTGAGGTGTTCCAACAGATGTTTTTTTAGTATTATAAAAAATTTACCAGCTTTTTGTTACCCTGTCCCAATTTTTTGAAATTTGCTGCTGACATCAAATTTAAAATGGCAGAATATTTTTAAAAAAATAAATAAATAAAATTTCTCAGTTTCAACATTTGATATGTTGTCTTTGCACCATTTTCAATAAAATACAGGGTTTAAATGATTTGCATGTCATTGCATTCTGTTTCTAATTATATTTTGCACAGCGTTCCGTTTTGGGGAAATGGGGTTGTACCTGTAGTTGATGCTATATTATGTATAAACTTTGCTTTATAATACTTACATAGGTAATGATGTCTCATGTGAGGACCCCTGCAGTACTAAATAGGAAAAATAGGAAATACAATTATTATTATTATTATTATTATTATTAACAAAGAAATGTGTTGTATTTATTAAAAGAAAGTTGTATGTATTATTAACATTTTTATTATTTTATTTTATTAACAGTGTAATTTTAAAGTGCTGTATATCCAGGTAACAATTTTGCATATAACAAGTTGTAAGAAAAAATAACATCTGACATATAACAGAAAACACCGTTCATTTTCTCTAATAGGTGATATTTTTCATAATATAGAGCTGATATTAATTCTAAGTGGAAAGGCCACTTCCAACAACGTATATCAAGAAAAGAAAAATCTTGAAATGTTTTTCTTATAAAGAGAAGCATCTGCAGACAGAAGCTAACCAGCTTCAGTGACTCACAGTAAGAGAATGTAGCACCCATAAGACCGACAAGGGACTGAAGTTACTCATGTCAAACTGGCATGGTGATTTTTTTTTTCCCGCACTATGATTGTCAAGCAGCCAAAACAATTGGGCACTTATTAGCTACTGCCTAGAGCAAGAGGGGAACTGAGCAGCAGGGTGCAGCACAGTGTGATCATTTTCCTGCTCTAGGACACTGACCAAACCTGACAATTAAAATATGAGTGGAATCAGGTGAGTTTGAGCAGGAAACTCACCAAAGTGTACAGAAATCTGGCTCTACAGGACCGTAAGCCCTAGAGTAAGCCCTGCACTTAGGTGACAAGTTGAAGGCTTTACAGTGACTGAAACTGACAGACTCATTCATAAACATATAGAGACATTCATCTGGTGACTATTGGTAATTATGGTGCTGCAGGGATGCTCCCAGTGTGCAAACACACCCAGGCCCTGAGGTAGGGGAGGGACTTGGTCTGGCAAAACATGTACTTTCTTTTCTGAAATGACATTGATACTGACTCATCATCTCACCTGATTCCAGTAAAATTGACCTGTCTGTCTGTCTCCGCCCACCAATGCATTCTTTGTAGGCTTTTGTAAGCTTTACAAAACACTGGTCAAAATGCCCCTGCAGCACATAATTTGGCATTTGTATCACAATACATACATATAGACTACATTCTTAATTAGAAATGAATTTTCTGTGTATGAGTGGAAGAAGACAATGTTGAGAGGTTTTACTGATAGCTGAGCAAAATGTTGACTGGTTTCAGAAGCTGCTAGCAAGCTAAGTTGACATCGTGGCCTACATTACTAGCTACTGTAGTTGGCTGAAGTTACTCTAAGGCCCATGTGTCAAAATCAGGCCCATGACACCGTCTTATTCAGCCTGCAGAATTATTATTAGCCTGTTTCACCCGGAGCTGCATTACTGTCCCTAGCATGCACTGCAACATAGTGAGTTCTGACCTCCTTTCCCTCAACAATCTATGGGCCAGTGGTTACACAAAAAGAAAAAATGCCTGGTGTCTAGTTCACACAAATAGTTAAAAAAAAAAGTTAAAAAAAAAACTACCTAAAACAACTAATTTTTATTTTTAACTATTTTAATTTTTAATACATATTTAGTGCCTATTTTGCTGTTGCAGTTTAGGCAAATTTTGAATAAACAATGACTCATTCAGGTCATGGCAAAATATTCAGTACAAATGGAATAAAAACAGAGCTGGCCGACGGATGAGATTTTTAAATATGGCCCTTTTATTGAGTTATTATTGAGTTTGACACCCCTGTTTTAAGGTGTTTATGAATTTTGCCATACTGACATTACAACACAAGGTGCAACAGCATGTTGCCTCAAATGGTAACACGACTGTCAAAAATACTAAAAACCTTTATTGCCAAACAAAAAAGTAAACCTGATCTATCCACACACAATTTGCTTTTCCGTCCACAATTTCTTTTTATTTGTTAAATTTGGTAACACTTTAATTGGAGTGGCACTTTGGAGATGATTAATAAACACAACAGATTATCAGTATCACATCAATAACATCAGTGAAGTAGCAGCACTGAAGCATTTGAATACATTGAAGTAAATATCTTGTACATTTTCTGTTGATATATTACTTACATTAAGTAGATGTACTGTCAATATGTTACATTCATTACCCAAAACCTAACCCTCACCCTGGCCCTAATCCTAACCCTAACCTTAACCTCAACCCAAAACCTAATTCTCATATGTTTTTGACATGTTACTGGGAGTCTGTTGATTGATTGCTTCATCTAAAAAGGACAACTCAAACAAGTGTCACCACGGAGTTTAACATTTAGGAAAAACAAAAAAAGAAAGTATGTGTAATAAATGTGCCGTAACTTTTGCACCACCACATATAAGGAACCATGCATATCACATTACTCTATCAATCTGAAGAGCTATTTCACCAAGCAGACAGCCATTTAAGCAAGCAAACTGTTGTTTTTTACATATTGTTTTTACAAAATGAATGCTGCTTTCTACATTGACTTACATTAAAAGCAAAGTATGTATTTTCCATCTCCTGCAAAGTTTTCATTTTGGAGAAAACAATGAAATGGCTCTTTGAGTGTTAATGGTTTGATGCTCTGATGTTTCATTTTTGCCTAACCAGCGCAAATTTAGCCACATCACAGCAGTAGGAAAAAGGGGAAAGAAAAACACGGGGCCCGAAAGCCAAATCAAATTTGCAATGCATGTCCTCAGAGTGGATTCTGAAGACGATAAATGAGTGCACATTTTCTGAGGTAAGCCACACCCTGTGACTATTTGAAATGACTCACCCTTAAATAGGAGAATAAACAGCAAATAAGAGCAGAAAGCCATGAGCTTATTGTTAATGATAATTTAATCTCCCTGTCAGTACTTAAACTTCCCATAGGACTCAGTAGCAATTCCAAGGCCTGCTGATCAACTGTTACTGTAAAGCTGTGGTAGCTGTGCAAGTCATGGGAAGCTGAATGATATGAGGGTGTATTAGCCTTTCCTCACAGTTCAAACTCCCAGTATGTCTGCATTCTGTCCAGAACACACAGTATATTGTTGTAGGGCACTGATGCAAGATTCCAATTATTACATCTTTATTATGAAAACCAAAATCTGTGACTAAACTTGATAAGTTGTTGCTGTCAAATCTCCAAAATGAAAACTAATAGTAACAATCTTGTATCTCCAGAATAGTAATTTTGTAAAAGAAGGAAAATATACTCGAAACTACTGCCAACAGTTTGGATATATCTACCTGAACATCATTTTTTTTATAAACTTAACAGGCTTAAACTTAAGGCTTATGCTTAAATGCAAAAGTAGTTTGTTACATACAGTGTCAGATGCAAAGGTTTGGGCACTCCTGGTCATATTACATTTTGTTGATTTTCTAAGAGAAAATAAGTCATCACATCCTCTACAGAGAACACACTACTGCACATTTTAATGCACCATTACTTTACAATAAATTTGCTAAATAAAAAAAACAAAATGAAGTTATAGTACATTTCATATTTTGCTTTATTATTTTCCAAAAATAATAATAATGTTCTTTGAATAATATACATATTATATATATATAAAATGTAATATATTCTTTGATTTTTTTTAAAAAGGCCAGCCAGTGTGTTGCTTGGCCTATACTATCCCAGGTGGTTGCTTAGCTGTTACTAGGCTGTTGCCATACTTTCTCAGGTGGTTGCTATGGTGTTACTAAGCTGTTGGTGTGCTATTCTAGGTGGTTACTATGGTGTTATTAAGCCGTTGGTATGGTATCCCAGGTGGTTGCTATGGTGTTACTAGGCTGTTGGTATGTGGTATGGTATCCCAGGTGTTATTTTATTTTATTTTTTTTGGCTATTGCTATGCTATCCCAGGTGGTTGCTAAGGTGTTACTAGGCTGTTGGTATGGTATTCCAGATGGTTGCTAAGGTGTTACTAGGCCACTGCTATGCTATCCCAGGTGTTTGCTAAATGTCGCTAGCATACTTGTATAATGGCAATGGCAACTGTAACAACTGCAATTTCCCTCTGGGACCAATAAAGGATTGATTCTGATTAGTATGTAATAAGCTTGGAATTTTAAGGGGTAAATAGGAAGTGAATATTCTGACTTCTAGTTTCACAGCAAACTACATGCACAGCTCCCATTCTGTACCCTACAGTGTAAAGTATAAAGTACCTTGGAAAGCACAAACATCACTGAAAAATATTTATCTCACACAGAGACTTTTATCCCATCCTGTTTATCCTTTTATTCAATTATCCTTTTATTTGTCTTCCTATATACATTTTTTTACTTTGCATTGATTTATTTGTGTTTCTTTTACTACCATGAAACACAATCAAATTCATGTTGCATACAGTGTATAAATGGTGATTTATAAAACTTATAATCATTTGTTATTTCTCAAAAAAAGAAACGAGGCATGAATGTAATGTGAAGATTAAGCAGATATGAATGCAGATTTAGTCACATGAAAGTGACATTCAAATGTGCTTTCTGTTTTTTTCTCTACACACAGGGCAACTTCCTTGGAAATGGTGGCAGCACCCACCTCTGTCATTTACTACACGTCATGCAGTAAATCACATGTCATACAAATACTTTGTTCTAAAATACTAAGCCATGTAGGTCTGTAAATCAAAAGTGTCAATGCAGTTCATCTAATTAGGGAATTCAGCTTCTTTGAGGTCACATATTGCTGACAAAGGTGCTCAATTTTGCACCCAGTTTGTTTAATCTCCACAAAAAAGTACTGAGAAACAGAATGAGATGCGGGTGAAACCACACAAGCTATGTCAAGTGCCGCCATCTGCTAGAGGGGCCCCACAAGAGTGGGCTGTAGAACAGTGGAATTGCATTAGCAGGAGCTTTAGGATGAGTTGAAGTAATCCAGACCTAATTGTTCGACATCAGTACCTGACCTCACTAATACCTGAAGCTCATATTGCTAAATATAATCAAATCTGCGCAGCAATGTTTCAACATCTACAGTAAAGTTTTCCAAGAGGCTGTTACTGCAGCAAAGAGGTACAACCTCTCTATTAATACCCTTCATTTCAGAAGAAACGTTGGAAGAGCAGGTGTCTACTAACTTTTGGACAGTGTAGCAGAGTCTGTATTAGTATCATTTGTTCAGTACTAGCCAGGAAAGCCAGTGAAGAAGGCCAAGGTTAAGGTGTTAAAGGACTTTCACTTGCTATTAGCATTCAGAACAGATCGCCCTCTAGTGGTCATTAGCTACACAGACCTCAGTTCACTAGAACTCAATCAGCAGCCTCCTCAGAGTGCAAGGCCTCTGCATGAGCCACGCCGCATACCAAAGACTCGTGACATTCACAGACCTACTTGACAAGAATGGTGAGGTGAGTACAGATACGATAATTATACTGCAATGTAAATGCATGCTGTGCTTTTGCATTATCCTACGTCATCACCTCATTCCACTTTAGGACCGCTAGCCAAGCTGCAGGCAAGTCTTTAGGGCAAAAATGAACAATAAGACTTGCATACTAAACATACTGCATACAGAGGCTGTAGTTAATTTAGTGTGCATTACCATGAGACATGTCACATGACATTTGCTTTTTTTTTTTTTGTTACATCAGTTTATGGAAATATAAGGTGAACGCTAAGAATTTATTTACTTTAATAAAAACTGTGTTGAATCACTGTAATATTCTGCCATTTAACTTTTCCTGGTACTGCATAGCATTCAGTCATACTGCAAGGTTAATGACAGGCCTCACCATATGTGGCACACAACTAATCTTAAGAGGTTTGTGTATGGGTCCTATAGTTTATACCATATCATTTATAGGTCACCAACCCTGATCCTGAAAATCTGTATTCCTGCTGCAGCTAAGTTCAGAAGTCCTTAATTGGCTGTTTAGGGTGCATTAGTAGTAGGTTAAATGGGGCGTGTTAGATGCAGGTTGGTATTAAACTCTGCAGGAGAGCAGCCTATGCATGTTCACTGGTGGTTTTGGATAGTGAATAAATGTGCTCTAGATATTATAACTCTTGGTTCCTATCAGCACCACTGTAAATAAGCCAGCAAGTTTCTCTATGAACCATTTACAACTTAATTATACAGGAAAATAAAAAAAATGATGGAATTGCCCTTTAGAGGGTGCATATCCTACATTGGTCTTGTATTTTATTTGTGCCTTTAAGACTAGTATACATAAATGAGTTGTGCTCTGAATGGCTGCATTCAAAAAGGATGGGCGGAGCCAAACTACTGTAGGCTGAATAGGTGTGTATGTATATATGTATGTGTGTGATATATATATATATATATATATATATATATATATATATATATATATATATATATATATACATACACACACACACACACACACACACACACACACACACACACACATCACTGGGCTAGTGAGCAGTGATAGTGAAACAAAGAATGTTTATATCAAACTATTATTTAAAAAAAAGTCATTTCAGATTTCCATGATTTTTTAAAAAAACAATACTTTAAAACAATATTTAAAAATTTTCATCAAAATATCAAAATGATGTATCTTAATTTTTTCTACATCACTGGAACGTATCAGCTGCTGTTTACATTGTGCAAACATTTCATGATGAATAAACTGATAGGAATGCTCCAAAATTACTTTCAATAAAATTTTGTACCATTAATGCATATTGAAAGAATATTAACTGTAATGTATATTAAATATCACCACTGTCCAAAGAAAAACAAGTATCTCCAAAGTAGTAACTTGACAGGAGAAGACAAAAACACTCAACGTAAGTTCAATGTAAAGAAATTCTACTCCAAGTGCATTTCTACTGGTCCACTCATCATGAAATGATGTAGGACAGCTAGTGTGTTGAAATGATGCAAAAAATAAATTAAAATCGACAAAAATGGGGATACATGGATTTCTTTGGAGAGTAGTGACATCCATCCATCCATCTATTTTCTAAGCCGCTTCTCCGTCAGGGTCGCGGGGGGATGCTGGAGCCCATCCCAGCAGTCTTCGGGCGAAAGGCAGGATACACCCTGGACAGGTCGCCAGTCCATCGCAGGGCAGACAGACAGACACAGACAGTCACTCACACACTCACACCTAGGGGCAATTTAGCATGACCAATTGGCCTGACTGCATGTCTTTGGACTGTGGGAGGAAACCGGAGAACCCGGGGAGAACATGCAAACTCCACACAGAGAGGACCCTGGCCGCCCGGCCGGGGAATCGAACCCAGGCCCTCCTCGCTGTGAGGCGACAGCGCTACCCACCACGCCACCGTGCCGCGAGTAGTGACATATTAAATGTATATTAAATGTCATTGTATATTAAAAGCATACATAATGTATTAAAAGGATATTAAAACAGTGACAAAAGGAAGAACCCATCGCTTTAAATGAAGAAGCGTATTACATGTTGATTTGTGTCGGTATGCTCTGCTTTCCCAAAGGCTAAGACCAAGAACAGCCCATAATGAAGTCTACACAGAATCACACAGAGCAAGCCAGATGAAAAACAACACCTAAAGGCCAGACTGGATACAACATCTGATATTTATGTATGCTTTGTCATGTTTTGGAGAGAAAACAAAAAGAAGAATTTTGGTTGCATTCCAACTGGAATCAAGCTAAGCTCCAAAAGATGCTGGTTGTGAAGCCGTATTCACTGAGTGCTTTATTTTGCTTACTTTGTGTCATACAAGACTAACACGCTTCAAACTCATTTCATTTGCTGAATCACTGTGAATGAGGACTGACTCTAATCTTCAGGCCTTGTGAAACAGGCCTGCACGTCATTTGTCGTACTTATTTCATGCTACACTGCATAGCTGTCAGATACAGTGATACGGACCTGACGGAAATGACAGCCTAAGTAATAAAGCTGTGCACAGATTCCACTCATTTGACTTTATTTACAGCAGAAAAATATCACATCACACTATGGTCATAAGTTAAGAGCCCATATGGGTTCAAGAGTTCAATTTAAATATATTATAAAAGTTAAAGCATCTATTATGAACTGTTGCGGAACTCCTGAATCAGATGCTCTGCTCATATAGACAGCTTCCATTTTGAAGTCATAGTCAGATTCTGTGTTTGTGCCTGTGAAAAAGCACAGCTGTCATTGTTAATGTGCATCATTGTCAGAGAGACTGCAGCTCTGCCCTGATTTTCTGAAATGATGGACGGTGTCTGGGGTCATACTGCCAACAGCGGCACATGAGAGCATAGATCTCATCTGGACAGCCGGTGGGAGCCGGCATGCGATAGCCTAGAGATAAAAATAAGAAGTATTAGTAATCATCCAACATTATCACTGTGTTCCAATTTCACACAAACACAATGTGTGGGTGAAATTGTAAAAGACCATTTTTTTTCCTATTGCTATGAATAAAGTGTGAAGACAGCTACACAAGGGCTCAAGTTTGAGATCATAGTTTTTAATCAAATTTGAAACAATGAAGTTCTAATAACATTAAAATCCAAAAACGCCTCATACTAGAAATGTGATGATCAAATCTCAGGTAGAGCATGTGTCAATAAATTACGATACATAAATAATTCCAGGGTACTGTTTAACATTTACATGTTCCCAAAACTTGAGTTACTGAATTAAACAATTTAAAATACATTCAGGTGTTTAGCTTATAGTTTTCAACCTACATTGTTTACGTTATTATTGACGGAAACAATAGCAATTATTAATGTAAACCCAGAAATGATTCCAATCTTTTGAACACTAGTGTATTATGAGTTGAAAGTGAAGAGTTGCAGCACAGTTCAGCTTATAGTTTTCCACTGTGTTCAATTTTCATTTTTATGTATGAATAAAGAAAAATAAATTAAGCCTGGTATACTGTTTTAATTGAGTATGTTAGAAAATAAATCTGAATCATGCTGAAATACATAAAATTGCGGTGGAATTTGAGATTTGACGTGCACCGAATGCCACCATAAGGCTTTTTGACCATTTTCAAGTGTAAAAAATAATTTAAAAAAAACAAAATAAATAAAA
This sequence comes from Pygocentrus nattereri, assembly GCF_015220715.1. Lineage (NCBI taxonomy): Eukaryota > Metazoa > Chordata > Actinopteri > Characiformes > Serrasalmidae > Pygocentrus > Pygocentrus nattereri. The sequence continues at coordinate 34,526,967 of NC_051225.1, forward strand.
TAAAAATAATAAAGCCTCATGCATTTTTATTGTGTACTTTTAAAAACTATTCAGAAGTACTGAAATCCAAATCAAACCAAATCACTGTACATTTAGAAATTTGAGAATGCACTGAATTTTTAAAATAAAAGTTTCTGGCTATTTTTAAATGCAAAAATAAGAAAATGTAGAGCCTGACATACTATAATTCTGAATGTTAATGATATAATAAAAATTAATGAAATTTGATATTTGATGATGTATAAATGCCAAAACAAAACTGTCCAGCTTTTAAAAATGCAGACATAAGTTAAATAAATAAATAAATAGACAAGATAAGATAAGATGAGATAAGATAAGATAAAATAAGATAAAAACATGTATGGTGCAACAAACGACAGATTTTAAAATTTGCGTTGGCCACTTGGGCCACCAATACAAAGACTTTTGTGACCAGAATAATTGACAAATGTTTATCATGTATACATTGCGTTTAGAACTAACAAACAGAACAATAAAAAAACAGTGAGGTTTGCTTTACATTAATGGGAACACTTTTCCAACGCTTTTGGAGTGACCATGGTGGTTTGCCCTGACACTATATGATTTAGGTTATTAGGTCATTCAGTATCAGAATCAAGCTGTATTGGCCAGGTATGCTACACATACAAGGAATTTGGTTCTGGTTACAGGAGTTCTTGATGCACAGTATCAGACAGATATTCACATATAGGGAATAAGATAAAATAAATATAAAATATAACAAAAATAACAAAATAAAATACAATAAAACCTGCATTCCTACCATCACTCACTCAGACACACACACACACACACACACACACACAGTTATACCTGTAAACCTTACAATGTGCAAAGTATGAGTCTAAAGTTAAAGTGCTGAGTGCAGCAGGGTGTATAGTGACAGAGAAAGGGATCAATGAGGTGACAGGCGGATAGCTGGGGTAATATGGCAGGTGAGTAAGATGCTAGAATAAACCACGGTTTGAGACGGCAGTACCAAAGGATGGAGTTTAACTTGATACTATATACCAGTATATCCGATATCATCTGTGTAACACCAGCTTATTTAACCTTGGTGTATTTAAGACCTTATTTCACAGAGTGATATTAGCAAAACTCAGTCCCTGAAACAGCAGGTCATCAGCAGGTGGGACGAACATGGTCAACACAGCACCACGTTAGCTACCGCAGTGGTTACAGGATCTACACCGCTTTCAATGAATAATTATGAATTATAGCTGTGTGTAGTGCAGGGAACACACTGAACAGGCTCTCTAGGACTGGAGCTAACATCCCACTTTTACAGTGTGATTGTTAAGGGTTTGGTTGGACTGAAAGTAAAACTGTTTGACACAAATCTCACCTCTTTCAACTTCGTCTCTGGTTTGCTGGTTGTTCATACTGGTGTAAGGCGTGATTCCCCTGGAGAACGTCTCCCACAACAGTACTCCAAAGCTCCACACGTCACTCTCACTGGTGTAGCGCCCTGAAACACAGCCAGGGGGCAGAATTGAGTCACTCAAGCCCATCTGCAGATGACCAAATCCAACTCTCCCAGTGACAACAAGCACAGTTAGTGATATTCCGGGCAGAAACCAGACACCCAACAGATCACTATAATAACCCATTAACTAACTCCAAATATCACAGTAAGCTCACCATCTGCTGTACATCTCTCAAATGTACCTATAATCTGCTGCTCAGTTTGAGGTGGCAAAGTGCCTCACCACAAGAGACATGACAATAAGCAAACAGCTAATGACCTAAAAAGGTAAATGCAACATCAACATGCAAAAAAACCATGTCATTTACATAACCTACCCCAAAAGTGTTCGGTTCGCCAAAACAAGTCTGGTATCTCGCTTCTTTAGTTTTGCATTTGAGCTACAAAACTAATGTAGCTAAAAAGTAATGGGACCCCATAAGTCATGTTGATTTCTTATGTAATGACTAAAAATGTGTTTGTGGTTTATGACACTATCACACACTGTTAAAGTATGTTTTACAGCTAAAACAGTATAGTTGCCATCTTGAAGCCTCAATTTATTTAAGCTTTTGCCCATTATTTTTGCACAGTGCTAATTGGTGGCTAATTAGCCTTGTAACTCAAAAGCAAAACTACAGAAGTGATCGTCAGACACCGAACATGTCCTGGCTGACTATGTTTGAGCCAAAATGATGTAAATTAGATTTTATGCTGAAGTATCACTTCTTTAACCATCTGTGGAGTCTGGTAAAGTCACAGCTGGTTTGGCTGTACCGTAGTTGAGGGCCTCCGGTGCAGTCCACTTGACTGGAATCTGTCTCATGCCGCCGGTTGCCGAGTACACACCGTCCTGCTCCTGGCGGGACATGCCAAAATCACTTATTTTCACTACACTCTCCTCTCCAACCAGACAGTTCCTAGCAGCCAGGTCCCTGTGAAGGAGAGAGAGAGAGACAGAAGAAAACAAGGAAAAAAGCTCAAGAGAAAGCCAAGAAAAATGAAAGAAATAAAAGGGACAAAAAGAAAAATAAGAATAAAAGAAAACATGAAATATCAGTAGAAAAATGGAGAGACAGAAGACAGGAATAGAAGGGGAAAAGACAGGACAACAGAGATGATGATGATGATGAGGATGATGATGGGGTAGAAAGAAAGAAAGCAATACAGAGAGATACAGAAAAACATTCAGTAAGAGAGACCCAAAGAGAGAGAAAAATTAAGAGAGAGAGACAGAAAGTGAGAAAGCAATACAGAGAGAGATACAGCAAGAGAGAGGGGAGAGATACAAAGAGAGTTACACAGGGAGAGAAAAAGAGATACAGATAGAGAGGGAGAGGGAGAGATAGAGAGAGATGGAGACAGATATACAGATAGCAAGAGAGAGAAACAATGAAATACAGGGAGAGAAAGAGAGAGCAATACAATGAGTGAGAGAGAACGAGACAAAGATACAGATAGCAAGAGAGAGAAAAGCAGAGATACAGAGAAGGAGAGAGAGAGAGAGAAAACAGATAAAGGGGGAGAGAGATAAAGAGAGAGAGATAGACGGAGAGAAAGATACAGACAGAGTTACAGAGAGAAGTAGATACAGACAGAGAAAGAGAGATACAGAGAGAGAGAGAGAGAGAGAGAGAGAGAGAGACACAGAGAAAGAGAGAGTGAAAATGGGGGGGTTGGCTGTGTTAGCGGTGCAGGGTCTCTGGTTCAGGCTGCGTGTGACTGACTCTGAGCAGAGCAGCCGCCGTGTGAAGCCTCATCCCTGATGAGCTCATTATCCAGCCTATCCCAGCCTGGCTCTGCTTCAACCAACTGTCCTTCACTCCTCAGAGACCAAACCAGCAGCTAAAACCTGCCCAACACTTCTGCTTTTACAATTACTCCCTCATTAGCCCATCTTCTGGACATTTCTCTTTCAGCGCTGAGAGAAAGCTAACATAATGATACAGCAAATCACAGTCAGATTCAATTACATGCTTTAAATCCACTGTAATCCTCTCTTCCTCAGTCAGTCTCTCCTGCTTTCCTCTTCTTAAACACCTCATCTCACCTGTGAATGCATTTCTTGCTCTCCAGGTACTCCATGCCAGACGCCACATTCTCTGCCATCTTGATCAGCATCTTGGGCTTCAGGTTGTGCCCCTCTGTTCGGAGGAAGGAGAGGAAGTCGCCCCCTGCAGCAGAAATTCAAAAACAGCCGCTCGTGTGAGTGCTGCTATAACACAGTCAGCATGCAGAGTGATGACTGAGGTGGGTCATGTGTCATTACCTTGCACTAGCTCCATGATGATGTAGATGGGCTGCTTCTGAGTGCACACACCGATGAGCTTCACTATGTTTGGATGGTCATACTGCTTTAGAATCCTTTAACACACAGTGAGAGATTCAGATTCACAGCTTGTGTGTGTGTACGTGTTTGTTTTTGCATATTTTCAAGACAAAATGTCCTGTGTTAAAAAATCTAGAGAAAAACAGTCAAGCTTAGAAAAAATACTGTTGCAATTGTTTCACTAAAAGTGCAACAGTATATATTTTACATATTATTTACTTACATCAAAAGAAGTACATTTTTTCCTTCTATCAAGTTGATTGTTATGGAGCTACAAGGTTCTGACAACAGTAATAATAATATATATCACACACACACATATATATACTTTATTTATATAAGTGGATGTCCATGACCAGCAGCAGCGTCTCATGAGCTCCAAACAAAAGCAGTGAATGAATCTTCCAGTTTACTTGCCACATAACTTCAATTTGTTTTATTAATAAAAGATATTGGAAGTAAAATGATTATAGATCATTACAAACTTTGCTATAAAAAAAACCAAGTCATCACACAGTAAGAAAAAAAAGATGCATCAAGATGATAATCGTAACAAGATAATCGTTTTACAATCGCATTGTGGCCCTCTGAATCGTAATCAAATCATGAGGTGCCAAGAGATTCTCACCTTTAATATATATATATATATATATATTAAAAGTGAGAATCTCTTGGCACCTCATGATTTGATTACGATATATGCGTGTGTGTGTGTGTGTGTGTGTGTGTGTGTGTGTGTGTGTATGTATATATATATATATATATATATATATATATATATATATATATATATATATATATATATATATATATATATATATATACGGTGAGAATCTCTTGGCACCTCATGATTTGATTACGATATATGCGTGTGTGTGTGTGTGTATGTGTATATATATATATATATATATATATATATATATATATATATATATATATATATATATATATATATATATATATATTAAAATGTGAGAATCTCTTGGCACCTCATGATTTGATTACGATATATGCGTGATATATATACACACACACACTTCTAAATTTGATGCCTGCAATATGTTCTGAAGTTGGGACAGGAGCATTATTATAATGCAATTGTGCATTGAAGAACACTGGGCCCAGAATAGAGCCAGGGTTTCATCTTCTGAATGCAAGTTCAAGTTTATGAGCAACTAGAATTTAACTGGTTGCACCAAAATCAGTCATTCCAAAACAGGTGAGTGACTGTTCAAGCACATAAGTCAACTGCGTGAAGAGAAATAACCACATGAATCCTCAGGTTGTGTGTGATCCTGACCTTTTCAAAATATTACATAACTAACAAAGAAATAAATCATTCTTCAGATTCAAATAAAGATTATGTTGTTATTCACAGCTTCGCTAACAGTACCGACTGCTAATGGATAAAGTGCTGTTAAAATATTGCGCATGAGAACCTAGTTTGAACATCGTGAATATTCTAGCAGCAGAACAGAATAAACAGACATAAATGTTTAAAAAAAATTTGCAGGCATGAAATTTTGAACTGGGCATATTTACAATAATCATTAAAACTGAAATGGCAAAAGATAAAATGGTAATGGTGAAATGTTAAATATCTCTTCTTTATGCTGTTTTTAATTAAATATCTGTAAAAGACAGTTAACAAGTCAGTGCTGTCTGATTTTATTTATGATGGAAAAGCCATTTTTTTGTGTTTGCATACAGCACTTTTGCACAGTACTGTATGTCCTGACTCATTATGAAAACAAATATATGCATGAGGTAGTGAGAGAGTACCTAGCTTCCATGAGAAATTTATTTTTATGTTCTGGTGGAAGGTTTTCACGGCAGGCCTTCACCGCCACTGGTGTGTTGTCAGAGTGTAGGCGGCCGCTGAACACCTCACCAAAGTTTCCCTTTGAACAACCAAACACACACAAACACAAAACACCTTATACAGCACTGCGATTTAAACTGCAAAACAAGCTCAGATCATAAACTATCATGCCCATGATGCAACAACATAGCACTGAGTGGTAAGTCTGCTCGTTAAGACGTCAAAAATATAACAAAACGAACGTTACTGTTGTCAAAAAAAATCTTGACAGATTTACACTATCCTGGCAGTTTGTAGAGTGTCAGATAGAACAGCCTAAAGCATGCATGAACAGCGTCAGGGAAGCATCTGTGGAGGGTTAATATGTTAATGGATTGCTCTAGAAAATCTTTTATGGCAAGGTCACTCAGTCTGTCCATTAGCATCCTTAACTGACAAACCTTTTACAGAGCCACTCAAGAGGACACTCTACATATGTGCGCTTACCCGCCCGATGCTTTGCCCAAGTATGACGTCATCATGCTCTAGGACCCACTTGTCCTTGAAAGGAAGAGATGAAAGCAGAGCGACAACAGAATTAGTTTAACACAATTAACCTAGTGGCCTCAGATCCCAGTCCAGAAACCTTCTATTTTTGCTTTCTGGTGCTCTGACACAACTGATCTAACATCTGAGAGCTTCACAAAAGTGAACATATTCACTCATTATATATATCTCATCTCTCAGCAGCGGAAAATGCCACCTCAGTTCAATCATTTAAAGGTTACATTATGGAAACACTACATCCTCTTACTGACCACTGACTCTTTTCACTTTTGAAAAGCCTTTATATGGGTAACCGTGTCTGCTCTCGCATTCCAGCGTCCTCTTCTATCCTACATTGTCATTAGCTTTGATGATTTCACGCCTTTTAGTATGTCTGTGGCCGTGCTGTGTGTGTGTGCATGTGGTAATTCAATTATGAATTGCTTCTAACCCTCAAAGGCTGATAGAAAAAAGGCTATTATTGCAGTTTTATTTACTCTTTTATGTTAATAATGTGATTTATGAAAGCTGTTTTTGTATTTGTGATCTAACACTGTTGGAAATTCAGAAGTATTTACCCTAACCATTTACACACCACCCTTTGAACAAGTTAACATATAAATAGGAAAATAAGCCACACTTCAGTTGCATTGTATTATTACTTTGAATTATAAAGAAAACCATGATATGTGTCAGAAATATATTTACAAGTTGAGGGCACATGATGACCACCACTATGCTGCATTTACTAGTGGCAACCTCAGACTTTTTTTGGGGGGGGGACTAAAGGAAGTTAAGGTGTGCCATTTAGCATAGCTGGTGTGCAAGCAATCACTGGTAAGATCTTTTGGACCTAAATAGACTGAAGACACGAAGCATATCTGTTCCATCAGACAGACGACTGAATTTCTATATAAAGAAGTTTCTGAAAAAAGGTTTCGAAAACAAGTATTAGGCTGCTTTCCTGGAATGACCAATGAGTATTTAAAGCCTGTAAAATGGTGTTTGGGGCAGCCCTAATTAAAATGTATTAATGACTGTAGGAAAAACTATGCTTTTGCCAAGTGCAACCCCCTTTCCAAAAAATGTTAGGATGCTGTGCAAAATGAAAATGAAAATGAAATCCAATGATGCTAATTATTTAAGTCCTATATTTTATTGAAAACAGTACAAAGACAACACATCAAATGATGAAACTGAGGACGTGTGTTGGGATTTTTTTAATATATGTTCATTTTGAATTTAATTCCAGTACACCTTTCAAAGTGCATGACAGGGGCATGTTTACCACTGTACTATATCACCTCTTCTTTTAACCACTCTGGAAGTGTTTTCCCATTCTTACTTGATATAGAATTTCAACTGCTCAAGGGGTCTCATTGGAAGGTCCCTCTCCTCTTTAGCCCAGAAGAAGAAACATCCATGAGGTCCAAAATGTATTTCATATTTGGATTCATAAGACCATGGGACACTTTCCCACTTTGTCTCAGTCCATCTCAAATGAGCTTGGGTCCAGAGAAGGTGGTGGCATTTGTATGCAGAGCAGCCCATGCAGTGAATTCCATTATAGAAATGTGTCAAAGATAACGAAGATAACAGCCAGCCACTGGTTTTCGGCCTTGTCTCTTGCATACAGAGATTCTCTGAATCTTTTGATGATATTATGTACTGTAGATGTTACTGACCTGTTGCCAGTGAAACTAATTAGTTGTGAGATGTGCCACCAGGTGTTTTTTTCAGCATTACACAACTTTAACAGTCTTTTGTTGGCCCTGTCCCAATTTCTTGTCTTTGTAGTATTTCAATTAAAATATAGGGTTTAAATGATTGCAAGCAATTTCAAAAAGACTTGCTTGTGTGGACACTGCGTAACATTCTGTTATCTATAAAATGGCCAAAAGTATATTGCAAAAATAAAAACAGTAGCGGTAGTATCTCCAGGCTGCATTTATAGCATCACATACTATATGACCATATAAAAGTTTATTTGAAATTACTTAATAACTCACCATGGTCTGAGACAAATTTATGATGAAATCAACATGCATTGTTTAATGCTTAACTGGTGGCTATACCCGTCCTCTACCTGTTAGTTACATCAGCCTCTTAGCTCCAGTGCAATAGTTAAAGAAACTAACTGCACAGACCAAAGAATTCTTGGCTGATCAACTACATTTGTGGCAATTGTGTAAATCAGATGTTTGGTCAAATTTTAATAGTATTAATGTGAGGGGGGCTACCTTCAGGATCGGCCTTTTCAGCACTATGTCCGTCCTCTTAGTGACATTTTTGTGTGAGTTGAGGAGATGGTTCATGAGTAGTGGTACAGTGGGGAAACCTTCGCCATCCAGACGATACATTCCCTGCACACGCGCACAAGCAAACACGCACACACACACACGCACAGACACAAGTCCACAAAGAGGTTTTCACACAACAAGAAACATTTTAACACTTCTAACCATTCATCTTTACACAGGATGTAGCACACGCCAAGCAGCACATTCACACATCGTTAACTTCATGCCTTCTTCAAATCTTAAAGCTGCATTAAATATGCCTCAAGTTGCTGCACATGAGGCTGAAATATTTCCAATTATATAAAACCAATTTAGTTGGTACATGCATATTCAGTAACTAAGGCTAATCTACACAGGGGCATCTTAAAGCATGCAAAGCATGGTAATATTCATAAAGCAATGCTTGAGTATTTATGATTAGCTTATGCTGGTAATGACAAAATGACATAGGACGTTAATGAAGTAAATCATTGTATGGACATAAAGGGCCTTAAACTAAAGTGACAAACATTTGTTCCAAGTACAGCACTGTAATGAAGCATCATGTCAATGCAATGACACATACTTCTTAAGAAATGACATCATTGTATATAAAACAAAAATGATTAATATAGACGTAATTGCTACAGGGGTGGTAAACACTTGATTAATTGTACTTCATTACTATATACATTGTGCAAAAAAAAACCCAAAGAAATATTAAAATCTAGACTCTGACCAGGCCAACACCGTCAGTGAAAAACATTCATATTAAGAGCTTGGCCCTTTTTGGCACAATGTACTTAGAGTACGTAAAGAGGAACTCCCCAATTTTTTTGCATAACTGATTTACTGAAAGTGTAAACAAAATCATTCAGAGTGGTTTGATGTGAAACCGCAGAGAAAATTACCAACTCAAACTTCACAGTGATAGATGAGACATAAATCACTGTCTTGGACATAAGGTAGCATTTTAATCACCTTTTCTTGTAATAATTTTCATGTTTGGGAGCTTTTAGAGACATTAAACTCTCTTCTGGAACCTTGTCTGGCTCCTATCACTAATAATGTGAAAAAGTCTGACTCTGAACGTAGCATTTCTTTCAAACCTCTCTGAATAGCTTGGTTTATGTCTGAACCTTTTATTTATACCTGTATTTTGATGGAAGTCCCCTTTATGTATTATTTTGGAAGATTTGTACTTAACATGAGTATTATTGGAATTGAATACCATTTCATTTCTGAGAGAAAACTTTTTTTTTCTCCTTACATTTTCATTTAGACTTTCGAACAGCAGTTTCTTTTTTTCTCCTGCCAATCAGTCGTGTCATTTTTATTAAAACAAGTATGCTATTGTGTCACCCATCATAAATCACTAAAAGAAGAATATTTTCTGTTAAAGCATTAATTTTATTTTTAAATATTTATGTTTGCAGTTAGGCTCCATATGTCTGCATTTTTTTCCACGCACCTCTGTGTTCTGAATGAGGAAGTGGCGACACTGCCCACTCCAGTGAACCGACAGCACATACTCCTGCTTGCCCTGACTCTGCCTGACCAGGAAATCTCCATCGTTCTTCAACAGCTCCTGGACCTCCACACGTGGGATGGCTCCGTGATACCAACCCTGCTGACTTAGAGGCTTCTCCACCTCCGGCACAGGAGACAGAGCAGGGGGTACCTGGGGGACATTGTAAAACACACTACTCTACAGACCGGGACACGTCCGTGCCACATTAGAACTATCACAACACAGTGTCCAGATCGCAGCACAATCAGCAGCCTGTGCAGCACATCCTGCTCCCAATTCCATTTCTTTTCCTCACAGACTTCCCCTCCACCATCAAGACCTGTGTCCTCATTGCACATGTGTGCTAATGGAAATGTGGGAAGTGGTCCATTTAAAAATGAAACAGCTGTGAACATATGCTTGAGTCACCCTAGTGATTTGCGCTTCACTCTTATTAATGAAGGTGCCAAAATGGGTTCTTTGAAGTGATGCTACTTTCCTTTTCATGGATAGTTCTTTAAAGAAACTACAGTAAATACAATACACAATAATGATGAAAGAACATAAGTTCAAAGAACTTCCCACATTGTATAGGTACAATAATTTTATGAACCGCAAATCAGTAACCAATTTAATAACTCTTACACTCAGGTCACGGTTTATATCTCACTTTGTGTCTTCACAGTATTCACAGTTTGTAACCACAGCTCATACAGCCTTTCTTTGCGTCTAGTTCGATTAGCTCTTGGGCGTATGCAGCTATATTATGCCCCTCAGAACATGAGATGCAGTTTTATGCAATATGCAAATTCAGAAATATATGATTTGCAGTTGCAATATGAACATGTAACAAGATGTAGGTTAGGGTTCGTGTTTACAATAAGAGGAGTGTACAGAACCCAGGTCACAAACTCATTTGCAGATTTTTTTTAGTCTGATAACAGATTTGCGTTTCAGAAAATTATTATCCCACTTTCGCATTCACGTATGATTCCTTTTACTAGAAAAATTCCTCTAGAGCTCTTTCCTAAGGCCAATTTAGACAAGGCCTAATACCTTGTCACAGTTAGCTATTTAGCTCTTAGATCTACAGACAATCTAGCTATTAACTCTGGAGATATCCTAGCTATTAGCTCTGGGGATAGCCTATTTATCAGCTCTGGGGGAAGCCTATTAGCTCTTGAGATTGTTATGAGCTCTGGGGTTAGCCTACCTATTAGCTATTGAAGTTAGCTCTTGAGCAGGCCTCTTTAGAGGCAGCTTAGCTATCAGCACTTGAGATAGTCTTTCAGATTAACTGTGCACACAGCCTTGCTATTAAAACTGAGGATAGCTCTGAAAATAGCCTATTTGCTCCAGAAGTAGTCTAGCTATTAGCTCCGGGGATAGTTCTTCACCATATAGATGAAATCAAAATGCACTTTGGCAAATGGGGCTGACTGAATACTCCAGGTTTCTAGAGTCACACTGAAGGTTCAAGGAGTAGCTTTTCTCCCTTTCTGAAAATGGAAATGCTTTGGAGTAAGGTGTGTGGAGAGGGAAGTTTAGAGTGCCATTCTTTTCTGGAATTGGAATGCAGGCCTGCATATGTATTAAAAAGATTTTAACTGGCTGATTAGTTGAATCAGGTGGGTTAGAGCAGGGTAATCACAATAGGATCATAACAGGATTGTGGAAGCACTGAAACAGAGATTATATTTTCCAAGTGTTCAAGACTGAATCAAAAAAGTGTTCATATGAGCAAAAGCACGAGACTGATCTTGGCCAAAGCAGGGTACTAAAGGGTGTGTGGCCAGACTTCGAAAAGCTGAAACTTAGCTCATGGTGTTATTTTAGAAAGAGGAAGTCTAACCGAAATCTCACTTACCATGTACTTGGGTTTGAACAGACTGCTGAGGTGGTTGATGATGCCGTCCATGTTCAGTAGCCTGTTATCTTTCTCTCGCTCCTGAGTGACAGGAAGAGCTCATTGTAAGTGCAAACATGCAGTGCAAAACATGCTGTACAGTATATATCTACAGCAGTGGTAATAAAGAGCTCCAAAAAGCATGTGGATGATTGCATCTCTGTAGTTGTATGGCACTTAAGATATTACGAATGGTAGTGGTGCATTGTTCCATTGCAATTGATTTTAATAATATAATCTATTATAATGATATTCAAGGACTTTGAGCTGAAGGCTATTGAAGAATATGCGTAACAACAACCAAAAGTAATGTTGGTGTACAAATGCACATATGTGTCGAGAAGGTGGTGATCCATCAGCATCAATGCTGGACTGCTATGATCAACTGTAATAATCTTCAATAAACAATGTGCTCATTTTTGGCCAACGTGGAAAAATATCCCTGCAGATTTTCTGAACATTTTAAAGCAAGTATCTCAAAAAGGATCAAAGCTGAAGCTGTAATAATGACAAAAGGTTATTGGTTAAATGTTTTTTTTTTTGGTTAAATGTTTTTTTTTGGTCTCTGACTTTTGTACTGTACTTTAAAAACTCACTATCAAAATAACCTAATGAAATCAAATCAACCTGTTTTGAAAGAATTATAATAATCTTGTGAAGTGAGAGATTTACATATCTAACTGCTGCACCAGCAGGTGCAACACCGCCAGCCACAGAAATTTGTGCTTCCTGCAGAAGCCCCAAGCGGAGCAGGTTCCACCACAGTATCACTCTCACTGTGTAACCAATCATGATCATTTGTATGCATCCTGGAATGGGACCAATGACCTGGCTGATTTGGTTTCCCCCTCTGTAATCATGTGTCCGGGCTTTTAGAGGCTTTACAATAGGCTATCATCTCTAATACTCTGCCCAAGCGGCTTTTCTTCTGGAAAAAAGATACGCATCTTCCTTTGTGGTGAATAATGGGTGTGGAGCACAGCACAATGACAAGTGGTAAAGGGACCATACGTCACTTTCCTGGAGAAGACATGGTAAACAAAAACAACAGCCTGAGCAACTCTCTTATCCGTGAAAGATTCAGGGTTTTTGAATGGCAGCAGCGATAAATCCCTCAGCTCCAGCAATTTTATGGAATGTGGGATTTATGGAGCCACTCAGCCAAAACACAGCATAGCTATAACTAGACTAGAAATAATGTTTATTGCAAATGGGCCAAGCAAATGCACTACAGGGCCAAAAGTATGTGGACACCTCACCATCAGGTCTATCTGGCGAATAGCTGACTTTAGCTTCATATCACTGAAGAATTAGGAGTGGGTGATAATAAATAATGGTCATTCCCCCTCTTTGAAGGCATATGATTGCCTAAATGCCTAATTGCCTAAATCAATGATTGCCTAAATACTCCTCTGCTATCACTGCAGACTGGCAGGGTAGTCTACAGAGTAGACTAGTAGCCTGACAATGAAGTAATGTTCTTTTTGAATTGATTTTGTCCCATTTCGTAGGGGAAGATTTCAACCACTACACCTTGGAACTCAGTTCCAGGGGGCAAGGTGATAATGTCATGCTGGAACAGAAAACTGTTACCAAAAAGTTGGAAGTATATAATTCTCTAAAATATATTTGTATGCTGTAACATTAACATTGCCCATCACTGAAACTATACAGCCTGAAAAAGCCCCTGACCATTATCCCTGTTCGCACTACACATTCCGGTCGGTAGCATTCTCCTGGTATCCACCAAATCCAGATTGGTCCATCAGATTGTCACATAGTGAAGCTCCAGAGTTCAGTGGCAGCGTGCTTTACTCCACTCCAGCTGCTGCTTGACATTGCGCATAGTGATCTTAGGCCTGTGTGCAGTGAAATTCTCTAGTGAGTGATGCAACGGAGGAAGGGCGAATTTTATTCTTACTTTAGCACTTGACAGCACCGTTGTGTGAGTTTGTATAGTCCACAACTTTCTACACAGAGCTGTTGTTGCTCCTAGACACTTCCATTTCACAACAATAGCATTTACAGTTGACAGGGGCAGGTCTACCAGGGTGGAAACTTCACAAACTGACTTGTGGCAAAAGTGGCATGCTATGACGGTCATTGAGCTCTTCAGTTCAATTCTACTGCAAGTGTTGGTCTATGGAGGTTGCACGGCTGTGATTAATTTTATACACCATGTTAGCAATGAAAATAGCTGAAACACCTAAGCTCCAAAATTAGGAGGGTTGTCCACATACCTTTGGCCATGAGGTGTAGATACACCTTGTTGCATCTGTATGTAAGACATCCAAACTAAGAAAAATCATCTAATATATATAAAAAGTATATATGCACTTCTTTACAGTATGTTTCCTCCTCGTAGTCTCTCCTCCTTTTTTCATTTTCCTTTCGATACACTGAGTATTCAGAAAGAAAATGGTCATGCTAAACTAAAACTATTCAGCTTGGAATACCAATACAGTTTGACCTTGCAGAACCTTTTAAATCTTCTGTAAAGGCAAAGCTGGAACTGACGCACAGTGCTTTTCCAAAACACTGTGGTACAAATCTTAAGTGGAACCATTTGTGGTTGTATTTGAATCATGGATGGCCTGACTTAACAAACATGGGATGTAACTAAATAGGGACACAAAGTGTCATTTTTAATCTGTTTTGATGGCTAAGCTTTAGAAAAATGTAGAATGCTACAGCACACTAATGTCAGGGTAATCCACAGAGTGACTGGTGAAGTTGACAGTCTTAACAATCTCTGAGTCAACAGGTTACATAATGTTGGGCTTATGAGAGAATTGAGTGAGAAAAGGCATTGTCATTCCATCACAGATTAGGTTGCTGTTCCAACATGTCTGTATGACTGTAAGATATTGGGCAAACATCTGAAGACTGGTGTTTAACTGTTCGTGTCACAATGCTCGTAAATGCCAGGATTAAAGTAAACAGCACTAACTCCCAACTTAATTCATCCAAACACAGAACAGAAGGAGTACATGAGAGCTGCTTAATATCCTTTAAACCAAAGTCTAGTGAGAAGAGAGCATTCCCGTGTAGGTTTCACTTACGCTAGAGTTGTTGGAGGTGATGGAGATTTGGTCGTCATCCAGGCACACCGGTGGGGCCTCCTGGCTACCCAGGCTCTTCAGCTTATCGGCCAGAAGCCTCCGCTGGGCCTCCAGCCGGGCTCGCACCACCATAGACATCACCACCTGCTGCCGGCTGTCCTCCAGAGCATTCCGCTTGCTGAACTGGTACACCCTGGTTAGCCAAAGAGACACAGATGGATAAGTGGACGATACACCAACATAATTTACGCTGTGACTCTCCTACCAACAGCAATCTGTGGAACAGTGGTTACACCTCAATTCTACACAATTCTATGCAATTCCACACCAGTCCTGTCACTAAACAGACCTGCTGCATTTTAACTGCAGTTTAACTACTATAAACACCTATTATCAGCTCAGCAGCTCAGAAACTGAGCCCAAGTATTAATAAAGCTTGCAGCCAGGTGTCTAATTCAAGCAAACTGGCAGGTTTAAAAGACCGAGCTCTTGGGGTCATTTAAATTTTGAATATTTCAAGGTATACAACAACTGACTATATTTTACTGCTGACTTTTTTTGCGTATTTCAACTAAACAATGGCCAGTTAAGGTTGCAGCACAACTTTAAAATGACATTTAAATATCAAAGTGATCTTAATGTGCTACATCATGTGATTTTATTTATAATTAGAGCTCATATTACATTCGAATATGCAATTTCCGAAGACTGTTGCATGTTAAGCTTCATCATCAACCAAAATCAGCCAAATAGCAAAGCAGATAAAACCACTAGCAAGCAAAACAGAAGATCAGGGTTCTAGTCCCTGTTCAGGTGGGAATACAGGCTGGACAACTCCGGCTACATTTTACCAAAGAAGAAGTAGAGAAATAAGGATAGTAAACAATTAGTACTAAAAAAAAACAAAAAAAAAAACAGCTCTTCCCACAATAAAAGAAGCATGACTGTGTACCCTTTGGCCTTGTATTCATTAAGGGAAGCGTAGCAGATCTTGTTTATTTATAAACAGATTTTTATATTTGAACTTTTAGTACTGTTTGGAATCCAGCTGCCTCCTTCCAAATAATAATAATGCATGTAATAGAGTCTATTTAGTCTATATTATTCCTTTTTTCTAATAAAAAATCATTCTAATAATGAATATTGAGATTTATGTTATGTATATTATTTTTAAGCCAAAAGGCTTAAAAATAGAGATATAAATTGTTCTCCATATTACCAAGCCCAGCTTTAAAATTAATTCTACAACACATTAATAGTTATAATAGTAATTAGTTATATTTACATTCAAATTCTAGAAACCATACTTTCAATTTGTTTATCTCTATTTCTAGAGGAGAAATAATTCCACAAAGTGTAAAAAGAGGCTTTTCAATGCATCTAAGCCATGAAGCTTAGATGCAAGTGCCTGATTAGTCATTCAGTCATTTCTGTATATTTACTGAAATGCGTCTTCATTAACTATTATTTGTAAAGTGCTTTTGAAAAGTGCTAAACTTTGAGTGAGATGGATTTAAGATTATGCTTGGCTTTGTTGTATGCAAGCTGAGCTCTGTAAAGTGAGGAGTGATCTCATTTTAAATGATAAAGTTCAAGCCAACGTCAGTCATAGAGCTGCTCCATCTGTTCCTGGGCCACCCATTAATTACACACTGTATTAACTCCCAATAAATCAGCAGTAACTTCTAACAGTACTGGACAGGCATATAAACCATGACAGATTAGCCCAGCACTTAGTCCACCATTTACACAGTACATCCAATATTTATGAAGGCGCTCTTCACTCTTGAAGACCAAATGAAATATACCAAGGGATAATGCGTGGCTTAAAAGGGAGGACCATCAAACCCATTTCATGTCACTATAACTGTTCAGTCTTCATTTACTATCTATTAAAATGAGGGCAATTTTCTTTTAATGCAATAGTTCAGCGAAAAATCTAATTTGCACAATTATGCCCTTACCTCAAATGCACTCGCTCAGCCAAGACAAGGCTAACGTAGCTAACAAGTAATGGAAGCTTATAGTCACCAATTATCATCACACAAACTGCAGGCCTATACTACCATACACTTGTCCCAAACCGCATTGAGTTGTTCAGGAATCTTATATATTTGCTTATGTGTTTTTCCACTGTTATGTACAAAAACAGGCAAAAGCGTTTTGATATTTTGTCTGTGCATTCGTTACTGTGCAAAAGTCAACCACTCATCCATTTAACACAATATATGATTAAAGAGGTACCAGTGACTGAACATTGAATCATGCAGAAATTTTGAAAAATTCCCCATTACAAATGACTGCTATGGAAATCATCCTCACATGATGATTTCCATATTTCCTCACATCCTCACTTTTTAAAGCACATCAAAGCTGTTTTTAAAATGCATAACATTCATGTCTGATAAAGGCCACCACAAAAATATTACATAGCATATTTTCATAACAATACATTCAGCATCAATAAAGTCTTTTAATGCTCTCAGTAAACTTTGAAGAAATCTGCAAAGTTCAGTACTAGGAGTTGGTTGCATTTTCTTCTTCCCAGGTTCCAAGTAATCCTAAACACATTAGATTCAAAATCTGACATCTAATCTCCTCAGAAATTATCATTTCTGATCCATAATGGTTGTCCCGACTGGAAATTAAATAAATCAAGGGTGAACTCTGACTTTTTCACAGTGCTGTACATGTTTTTATGTCACACAGAGAAAAAAAAACCCCAAACAACTGCTTTGAAATCCCCACAGATGGCTACAGGACTTGCATCATGGTGGGAGAGTTCACCTTTGGCCGACGTTGATTGAACCTTCCTCAGCCTCCAGGTCCAGTTCCAGCTGGTTGACGGCGGCCTGCTGTGCTCCCAGAGTAGCCGCCAGACTGAGTAGCTCTTCCTCCACACCCGTGAGCCTGCGGGTGTGAGAGAAGGCAGCATTAGCAGTCCCTCCACAATAGGAGGACAAAGGGAAGGCAGTGTATGTGGGAGGCCAGATTTACAGTGCTACTCAGTTGAAAACATCCAATTGCATACTGGTTGCTATCACCATCACTGTAAAGAAATAGTTAAAGAGTTGGTAAACCTCTCTACACTGAACCATTTCACATTAAACCACTCTGAATGTCTGAAAGTACCTACTGATGATTGAATTACACAGAAATTTAAAAGAAGTTGGTAGAATTTCCCTTTAAAAATAATTGCTATGGAAAAGGAGGCAAATTTGAGGAGTAATAACTTTTAAAGCATATCATGGTTATTTTTATAATGCATAACCTTAATGTCTGACAAGGGCTACCACACAAAATTATACAGCACATTTTAAAAAACAATGTGCATTTAATGCAAATAATTAAAAAAGAATGACTTCCATATTTTAAGGCAAAAAATAAGGCAACATCCACTTTTATAGTTACTCAATCCCAGAAGATACAAGTGTGTTATACACTATCCACTGGGCACAATGTCATTATCTACTGAGAGAAATGGTTAGTCAGGAGACGGTCACATAGCTTGACCAGTAACACCTTACTGTAGGGTATGGTTCATAAGGCTACATGACACCCACATAAGCTTATAGACCTACACAAATGTTTATAAATGCTTATTCCAATAGGCGTCATTCACTATGAAGGTTACAATTTTGAACCAAGTTAGCTAAAGTAGCTTTTATGGCAGATGATGCCTATTGGAATAAGCATGTATAAACATGTATGTAGGGTTATGTCAGTTGTAATGACAAGCTTATGTGAGTGTCACGTAGCCTTATGAACTGTATCCTACAATGTCTTAGCAGTTGACCCTTCAATGCACAGTGCATGCAAATGTAAACTAATGTGAGTAGTATACATATGTCCTAATGAATGCAGGGTGCACTGATGTGTGTGTGTGTCCTATGCCAGCTTTCACTGATGCCACTATCCCGCAGTGTTACAGCATGTAAGGGAAGCAGTAGGCACCGGTGCTGGATCCCTTCCAGAGTCAGTTCATTGAGCTCCAGCTCCTCAGGCTTCAGACACTCGGCATCTTCCAGCAAACTGCTCTCAAACTCCATGCAAGGAGGCACGTCTGCTCTTGACCTTTATAAACACACAAAGATGAGAGGAAGGAATTGTAGAACTGTATATATTACAACTTCAGTTTTTAGGGTTAATTTTTATCATTTTGTTACCCCTCATTAAAAATAATCTCTGTAAATAGCAATGCTGTAATTTGTTGGAATTTCAGAATCACTTTCATCTAGTTTACCTGACATTCCACATTATGCTAAGTGATGAACAGCTGCCAGCACAACGCTTTTAAAACCTCCCAGCTGGCTTTCAGTCAGAAAAGCTTTGAAATGTTTGACCCAAAATGTTGCTTGGCCAATTCAATTACAGGATTGAGTTACAAGAGCTTCTGGGGGAAGCCCAATCTAGGAAAAATGAGTAGTAAGAATGCCTGAAGTGATTCAAATTAGGGCCTGACTGACACTGAACCTTTGGTTTCAAAGAGGCAAAAATTCCAATACCTGATACAGTCTGATATAATTTTACATGGTGAAAAAGGAAACCGACTAGTTTTAGTTAAACAGTTAAATATCAGCATTGACTAATATTAGAGTTGAGATGATAAGCAGTTTTGGAAATTGAAATTCTGGGACAAAATGATCAACATATATATTGTGTTTTCATTATTGAAAACTATTTTGCAGTTACATGTTCTGTAAATCTATCTCAGTGGCCATTTGCACCAGAGGGAGTAAAAAGCCCAAGACCATTTAAAAACTTGTCTAAGTTCTACAGACAAAAAAACAAGTGCTCACACTTTTTTTTAACAGTTTATTCGCTCATTTGAATACTCAGAGCTCTGAAGCAGTCTCAAACTCTACCACACAGACAGAGTGATTGATTCTTTTTATCGCCACACAATGTGTCGGTGGTAATTGTTTCTGGTTAAAATACATCAAGATGTACTTCAGCGCTATAGAAGCACCATACACTTACACAATAAACAGAACATATATACAGTAAACAATATACAATATATACAATTACACTGAAGAACCAGCACTGCTTCCAAGTAGAACCCTCTCCCCACCCCCATTAGACTTCACACCTCAGCACATAAACTAGAATTCAACCCCATTTCCTGTGTGCAATACAATCAACACTCCATGTGCAATACTTGTAAAATATGTCTATAGTGTAAAGATCTTTTTTTTTCCTTTTCCATTTATAATTCCCATGTGAGACAATCAGTTCTTAATTTTCCATGTGCAATTCAGGTAAAATATCCCTACAGTGTAAATATCTGTAGCTTTATAAAGTATAATGTTAATTGTAAATATAGTTTATGTGAAGGATTTATATTTTTAATAGTTTATATAAATATAATATTTTATTTACTATATATATATATATATATATATATATATATATATATATATATATATATATATATATATATATATATATATGTGTGTTAGTAACAAATAAAAACTTTAACCTCATTAAGTAATAACAGGGTTAATTACTTTGTTGGTTAAATCTCTTCTTGCTGCTTCTTTTCTTGAGTGTTTTGCTGCACCTTTGCTGCTGTAGCACTGTGAATCTCCCTGTTCTGGGACTACTAATAAAGAATTCTCATTTATTGTCCAACATTTGGCTTAGGAAAACCATGGAAAACATTATGAGTGCACCAAGCATAAACGGAGTCAGCTGAAGGAAGGGGTATTCCAGTTATCTCTGAAACTTCACCAACACTTTCCTATTTAATTCAAGCTTGAATATCTATTTCCCTACCAAACTGGTGGATCGCCAGTGCTGTTAGCTGAACTTTTTAAGCAGACAGGCTGTTGAAAATTGAAACTTTGTTGCAATTACTACCTTTTCTTTTTCCTTTGTGCCTTCTTCCCATGTTCTCAGTGTTTTTCAAAAAATAAAAATAAAAAATAGCACATTGAACAGGATGTGAAGGTTTCACTGCTTTAAACATGGAAAAAGTGAACTTGAGGCCTCAACAACAATAAAACAGACTATAATTATCATGAAAAATAATGAAAAATGTTTTCTCCATGTACCAGCACTCCAGTGTGACATTTACTCACAGAGCAGCTGACTACAATATGTGTAAATGAAGCACAATTAGCGGTGGCATTTTAAATAGTGGATCAGAGGTGTGAACAGCAGAATGCTTTTAAATACGAAATGCAAGGGAATAAAGATTTAACTTATTGATTCTGTGGCTGTTATCAACAATTAGTGGTCCTAATAATGAAATCCTCAGGATTTCATGTCTGCTTTTTGCAGATGATGTGGTCCTGTTGGCGTCATCAGGCCAGGACCTCCAGCTCTCTCTGGACCAGTTTACAGCCAAGTATGAAGCGGCTGGGATAAAATCAGCACCTCTAAATCTAAGACCATGGTCTTCAGTCGGAAAAGGGTGGAATGCTCTGTCCAGGTCGGTAGTGAATTTTTGCCCCAAGTGGGGGAGTTTAAATATCTTGGGATTTTGTTCATGAGTGAAGGAGGGATGGAGCGAGAGGTTGACAGGCGGATTGGTGTGGCATCTGCAGTAATGCGGACCCTATACTGGTCCATCATGGTGAAGAGAGAGCTGAGCCAGAAGGTGAAGCTGTCAATTTACCAATCAATCTATATTCCAACTCTCATCTATGGTCACGAGCTTTGGGTAGTGACCAAAAGAACGAGATCACAGATAGAAGCGGCTGAAATGAGCTTTCTCCGCAGGGTCGCCGGGCTCTCCCTTAGAGATAGGGTGAGAAGATTGGCGATTCGGGAGAGGCTCGGAGTAGAGACACTGCTCATCCACGTTGAGAGAAGCCAGTTGAGGTGGTTCGGGCATCTGGTAACACCCTAGGGAGGTGTTCCAGACATGTCCGACAGTTAGGAAACCTTTATTACCTCAGGTAGGAAGTTTATTATTCATTAACTACAGAGACTTAAACTAATGGATCTCTTCTTAGGTCCTAGCAGTGTGTAATAAAACCTTGGGCCTGCCATGGTCTGGTAAGGGGTTATGTAGGGTCACTCAAGAAGCAAAACAAAACTCTACCTGTTCTGCTGAATGAAGCTCTCATACTCTCTGTGCGGCTCAATGTTTTTTAAGGCTTTGGCCATCTCTTTATGGACACACACCACCTCATCCTGGAGCAAGCTGGACAGGTCAAAATACTCCTGAAGGATCTCCTTCCTAAAGGACAAAAGAATCAAATTGTACTCTCAGACACTTCCTCTTTTGGAAGCTTTATGAGTGACATAAGAAAGAGAAAGCATTCAACAAACATGGGGAAACTATTTGACTCACTGACCAGAATAAAAAGCGGAAGTTTCAAATGGTTGTCATGGGAAATTTCAAACTAATTACAGTTCAAATGCCTTAGTGACTTCCTCAATCTTCAACAGCTCACGCCACTCACTATAACACTAACATCAATGTGATTTAAAAAAAAAAAAGTCTGAAAACTGGTTGAGTCATGTGGCCGTAATTCAGTGTCGTAAAAGCTTCTTAACAACCTCAGGCTCAACCATAATGCCATTGTTTATGAAATGTTGTGCAAGTGGCATAGACTCCGCAGCACAGTCAAAACTGAGTAAGCCAAAAACAGAAGGGTTCCACTCACAGTACGAGCACCATCTCCTCCTGCAGCGTCTGCAGTGCTCCCAGCAGTGCCGGCTGGCTCTGGCCATAGTGCTGCTGGTGGTGTACCTGAGCCGCCTTCACTGAGAGCACATACTCATTGTGGTGCTCGTGGAGCTTCAGCGTGGCTTTGATGTAGCGCTCCTTCGCTTTCTCGCGGTCTTTATCTGTATAAAACATGCACACACAAGCATCCTTAGAGAATGGAACTACATCCCAATATCATAATAATAATAATAATAATAAGCTATTTTATGGAACATGTGAGGTTTATTACTTCCTCTTTCTGTGTTTAGTAAAGCCCAAATCAGCCACTTCTAAATGGTTTATTCACTATGCAGTAAGCAGTACTAATTAAGATCTGTATTCGAATATAACTGAAGGTCTGCTATATGAACATCACAACATAACTGTGTTGTCAATTGTAACAAACAATTTTGTGACACAAATGATTTGGAATGAATTATGATTTAAATTCACATTGTATTAGTGTACAATTGATAGCATTTAATTCTTGCCAGTTTTGGTAGATTTGATTATTAGCGCTTAAGCAATAAACTAAAATTAAGCCATAAACTTGACAGCTACACATCCATTTGGTGTTTTTTGGACAGCTTTGGTGTCTACCAGGTCTTGCAGGTGGTTGTTAGGAGTCCCATTATCTATGCACCTTAATTTTTTGAAGAGCAGTTTTGGAAACTCCTGTTCTTACTTATCATTTTTCAGTGACGTTTATTTTCCTTTTGCAAATAGATTATCTCATATTTCATCTCCAAAATATCTCCTTTAGTCATTTTAGATGCTCATTAGAAAACAAAATGTTCAAGACAGCTGAGGTGAGTTTGGGGAGCTGCTTGTGTAAATGTCAGTGTCTGCTTGAACAAAGTCAGTAAGAATTTTGGAAGCAGCTGTGAAGCAGTCAAGCGGCTATGACTGATTGGATGGAGGGAAGAGTTAAAGTCGCAGTAGGTGCACAAAAGTAAACAGTGGACAAAATAAACACTGATAGACTTGATATTACACTTCATGTTGGAGGCTTTTGTGCAATTTTGTGTTAAATACATGTTTTCTGCTTTTTTTCTGATACTAAAAATATGACTAACTTGTAATTAAGGGTCATTTTGACTGGACACTAAATAAACAAAAGGGTGGTATCTGACTTCTGCACAATAATATATAGAACAATGACAACACAAAGAACCATATGAATGATTCTTGGCATGAATAAACAGTTCTTGTTTGTGATGGAGAACACGTTGCACTTTTATTTATATTTGTATTTGTAATAATAATTTGAGATCTAAGAGAGCAAGACAAAGTACAGATGGAGGAGTTCAGATGGGGAAAAAAGGAGAAAGTCTATTCAGTGCTTGAGTGCTCTGTTTACTTGTTTATAAAAATACGTCCTCGCTGATTCACGTCATAACAAGCACATTAACATAAAAAAAACACAAATTAGACAGGACCTACACGTTGCTGTAGACCCTCATGCCATGGTTATGAACCTCTTTTAAAACAAGGCTTTCAGGCTGAGAGTGAGTCATTATGTGTGACGCACCGGAGGCTAAGGGCCTGCTTACTCATATCGCTGTTACATTGTTTACCCTGAACAAAGACAGTTCCTCTGATTGTAAGAGAAAGGCACAGTGAGTTCGGCGGTATTTCCATAGCATCTGGTAGGTGGAGTGGAAGCAGAGGAGGCCTGGCCTGTTTAGAGAACTGAGAGGCGTTGGGCGTCCTACCTTTACTGGCCTCCTGGTATTTCCTCTTGGCCAGGGCTGCATCCCTCACCAGCTGCCTGTAACTGGACTTCAGGCGGTCCAGCTCGGTTTGGGTCACCTAACCTTCCACAACAGGACAAGAGGATAGAACTAATTAGACAGAAACACGGCAGCACTGGCCTGCAGCCAAAACTGCAAACACAAAGCAGTGAGCAAAGGGGTGTGTGTCACATGTGACCAGACAAGATCAGGACAAACAGAGAGAAGTCTAATAACACAAATGAAACCTGTTCTGCAAGTCCTGCTGAACTGTCACCAGCTTCTGTTTTCCCCCTGGGAGTTTCACTTTTTTCTGAAAGCAATGGTTTGCAATTATCCTAGTATCCTCAGTCCATCAGACAAGTTCTGGGTTGTCTGCAGGTTGCTTCTTTAGTTCTTGCACTGGAGCAATCAGGCTAATATAGCTGACAAGTAACAAACTTGCAGTCAACAGGTTAGCATAGTTCATGCCTAAATGATAGGGATGGGGAGTACGATGAAATTTACGACTTCTGTGATAAATTGTGTCAGTATGGGTGGGCGATATAGAAAAAAATATATACATCACAATTTTCACTACATACACACACACACATCACAATATTTTGTTTATCTTAGCTTTAACAACTCTGAAATGATGGAACAAGCAATATAGAATATGTAGTGGCACATATAAAATGCAATAATAATAATAATAATAAACTTACAACTACATAGATTTTTTTTTGTCTTTTAGAAACTGCACTGCTGTGAATCCAATGAAACATGCAGTTGTTCAGTGTTCTTTAAGCACTAACAATACCCATGATATGCTCAGAAAGGTGCATTGGGACATAATTTATTACAAGAAAATAATAATATATTTTCATATTGCCCACCCTTATGTCACAGTATACTAACTCTGGCCAACTGCTAAAGTCAGTTCAAGTCAGCTGAGGTGAGTTTGGGTAGGTGCTTGAGTGAATGTCTGTTTGAAGGGGAACATAATGTCAGTAAGATCTTTGGGAACAGCTGTTGTTGGGAGGCTGTAACTGGTTGGATGGATTTAAGAGAGCATCCTGTTTACCTGGATTTCCTACTATGTTAAATAATTGCTTTTGATAGTATTTGATAGTAGAAACCACAAAGTCTATTTGCAATAACTTAACAACTCAACAAAGTTTGAGGCAAATGTTTGATATAAGCAGTTTGCATAAAAAATTGTTAAATGTTGTGAACATGCCGACTTGACTCCTACAGTGGTGCTGCTGTAGTCAAAAGATTGAGATTTTTCAGATTAAGGACTAGAACCGTACCAAATTCTATCTACAGTTAAGGTGGTAAACAGTGACTGGGGTGGTACCACTCACCACGTATCATCACCGTTAGTTAGGAAATAAAATATTACCATAATTTGTACTGACGCTACACACCCTTGTGCCCATGCTCTTTTAAAACTTATGTAATGAAAAGGTAAAAATATGCACTTTCTCTTGGGAAAACATATTTAAGGTGCACAACTGGACCTTAAAACCACAAATTTGAGGGTATTTTTTTTGTACCTAGATGAACAAACTCTATTCTCTGCTTTTTTCCATTTTTCATACATCTTTTAAATAAGTTACTTAGCTAATGTTAGCTAGGTAGCTACCAGGCTATCTAGATACTTTACCTCAAATTTGGTATCTTTTCTCTGAGTGAAAGAATGAAAAATAAAAATGTGTATCTGGTGTTTTTTCTGTGTCAAATACAGATAGAATCCATGAGCGCTTAGTTGCGTTTGTTAGCCTACAGGTGGGAAAGGCTAGCAGTGAGGACACCACAGAGATTTCCAGTGGTATGGTGTGCAATGCATGCTGGGTATTTGTAGTGGCAAGCAAAATGAAATTCTGTCAAACTCGTGAGGCTGATGGACACAATGCTGTGCTACAGTATATACAGTATACAGCAAATAACATTTTGCTCAATTTTCCAGGCCCTTTAACAGCTGGCTTTCATCAACTGTTAGCTCCATTAGACTCAAAGCCCCATTCGTACAAAGCTAAAGAAAGCTTGGACAACAAACTCTGCAGATGGACTTCATTTGGGTTAACTGGCGAGCATCACTGTAAACCTGCTTTTGAGGAGAGACTCTTCGGATGCTTTTCTTGTAACTAGTGTCAGGATGAATCATGCTAGGTCTTTTATCTAAAGACAATGCTAAGAAACCCACAAATGGCCACGCTTCCTGCAACTGGCTTGCTCCGCCACCTGTGGTGGTGTTTTTCATCACTCGCAAACATATATTCAATCTGGTGCAACCTATAAATGTTTAAAAGAAGACCCTAAATCGAAATAAGCTGTGTAATACAACCTTCTTTCTAATAAAACTTATTTAAATACATCTCATGTCATTTGCTACATCTTGCTACAACCGGAATAGACAGGTAACAGACAGTACCTACAAGAGATTTCATGAGAGAACAGTGTTATTTATATGTTTGCATTAGCAACATATACGCATGAAGACCTTTGGATTTCAGTACAATCTAATGATTGTGCACAAGCAGCATTTGCAAAAGGCCTACTTTAAAAAAAGGAACAGAGACTTAGTACTTTTTAAATATTGTTATATTGAGGCCTGACAGTTTCCTGGAAAAGTAGTACACCATGTACACAGAAATAACCCTCCAACCGCATATCAAAGAGCACAACCTTAACACTGACATTACCAAGCTGCCTGGTGAAAATAAAATGGTTGTAAATATACAGGCTCAACTGAAAAGCTCAAACCAGACAATTAGAACACTGGAACACTGACACTTGAGCTGGGCAAATATGGAAAAATCAATAAATATTGATATTGATTGGTATCGGTATCAGTCTATGAGGTTAATATCAGCAGAAATTGCTGATTTGGGCCTCCTAGGCCTTCAGTATATATATTTTTATTCATTCATTCATTTTTATTCAATACAAACATCACACTTTTTGTATCCGTAGTATTGTAGTGCTCCGCTTATTTCACTATCAAGTTTTATGGAAGTTATATTGGTTTCAGTCAGTTATTAGAAATGGATATCAAAAGGAGTGCTGTATGAAAGAATGCAAATTCTATAATAAATCTATCCTGAAACACATGGCAGTCATGCTCATCTTAAGTGAACTACTTTAATTAAAAAGAGAACATTTTAAAGCTTAGTAGTTTCTAAAGATGAAAATATTTGACTGGTATCACTCAATACTGAAAATGTCAGTGTCAGTTGTATCATGCCATCTCTAATGACTGAAATATTCTGGCAAACTATCTTGATAACGATTAATGTGATCATCAAAAGGAAAAAGGAAAGTTGCTGTAACACTATTAATGTATTACCATTAAATTAAATACTGCTTCTAATATTTTGGCATTTGTGATTTACAGTCGATTTTTGTAGTTTCGGATTTTTTGTCTGCAATAAACTTTGGATTTTTGCTATCATGCTTTGATAAGTACATTTTCGGCAAAAGCAATCTGATAAACAAGCGCTCTCCAAACCTCCTGGTCAACAGCAAGACAAAAAGAGGACGTAAACCAACACCTGGCTTCTAAGATAGCTTTCCACAAGGAAGTCAGACATTACTGACTTGAAAGTTCAGAAAGATGAAAGACACACAAAGAGCTACCAAGAAGAAACTGTGTATGACAGCCACAGTACTTGCCAAAGATTTATGTCCAGGACCTGTTAAACCTGGCCTAAAAAACACAGATGAGAACTCATCTGACACAAAAGAACATACAAACAGAAATGCCATAGAAACATATAGGAAATATATAGGTCTATGTAGGTCTCTAAGGGGAACTCCACCGATTATAAATTATTTAATCATTCAATGGTTTAACAAAATCATCAGTGGTTTGCTGTGAAATACACCTTTCTAGAGAAATTTCAGAGTCATTTACCTTTTTAGTACTAGGAACGCGACATCTGTTTGGACATTCTACGCTACAAATATCACCGTTTTGTCTGCTAATCACCGTGACCACAGAACTTACATGTGTCTTATAGGATTTTATATGCCACCAGTAACTTATTCATTAGAGGTGCTGCTTTTCACACCGAACCACTCTGAATGATTTTATTTACATCTAAGTCACTCGATGATTAAGCAATTTTGCAAAATCGGTGGAGTTCCCCTTTAGATAGCAAAACCATTAGGCTTTAATCCTGCTAATTTCAGGAGTTGACAAAGTCGTTTAGAGTGGTTTGGTGTGAAGTGCTCAGTTACAGAGAGATTTGAGTCAGAATTGTTCACAGTGATGGTGATAGGAACCAGATGTCCAAAGATTTTAATGCCCCTAAAAGCTCCCTCACAGAAAGTTCTTACATGAAATGGTTATGACTGAATGCCTTAGTGACAGACATTGATTGTTTCATGATAGTTTTGCGATCAGAAAAAAAACACTGTTTAATCCATTTACAGTGAAGGGGTACATTTTTCCCAGTTTTCCACTGTTTTATCATCATTAACATTGCATATCAAATCTCAGAAAACATGTCTAGACTCACTGGTGATTTTGGAAAGTAAAGAAAATGTTGTAGACATCGTGACCCCTGGTTCCTCTCACCATCGCTGTAAAGAAATCTGAGTTTGTACGTTTCTTTACCAATTAATTATTTCACATCAAACCCTTTTGAATGACTTTGTTTACATCGTAACCATTTCATTCTGCAGAATAATCGGTGGAGTTCCTCTTTAGGGTCATGTCAGTGTGGTTTATGACAGTGTTGTTTGCTGACTATAGAAATGAACAAAACTTCACTGTGCAGCTGAAAGCAGTGGGCAAGCATTTTAGACAACAGACGTGTCAATTTCTGACTCCCCTTCATGTACAAACATGTCACACAAGTGTATGAACGTTGAACCACATTAACCACATCTTAAAGAAGACATGGATGCAGTTTGAGCAGGCTAGAGAACGTTTTGTGCATGTATTTACAGAAAAGGTCTGAATGACTATTGACTTCTTTACATGATGCTAATTAGTGGCGTTAGTACTACCTTCCTTGTTAGATACATTAGCACTGTAGCTTTAGTGCTTGAGTACAATTGTAATGAAACACAGAACACCAGAAGACAAACAGGAAAACACAAATGTAGACAACAAAGAGGAAGGCAGGGTGAAGTTATACTGAGAGGGTAAGATTATGTTTGCGATAAGCTGTAACCTAGACACAAGAGATGGGTTTTGAGATTTGTTTTAAATATAGAAATAGAACTGGACTGCCACACGTAGAGGAGTTCCAGAGACGATGAGCAAATCTAGAAAACTCATGATCGCCAGATCTATGAAGGTTGGATGGAGGAATGGTTAAATAACCTGAAGATGAGTGGAGAGTATAAGTTTATAAGGAGACGATCAGACAAGGAGGGAGGAGTTCTAGACCATCTGAAGCTTGAGAAGGGATGAAGAGCTAATGGCTGTAAGGAGAGAATTAAACTAGTCCAGCAGCAGAAAGAGCGAGGAATGGTGGAAATTTTGTCTAGACTGCATAGATGAACAAAAACGTTTTACAACAGAGCGGACACGACGATTAATGCGAGAGTTGAGTCAAGGATGACATGCAGATTTCTGAACTGAGGAGAAGGAGAGACTACTATATCATCAAGAGTTAAAGAGCCAGGTTCTTTTAGCCAGATTTGGTTCACATCCAGTGAGAAGGGGTGCAGGCTGACCACTACTTAACATTAGAAAGTTATGTTTAATCTCAGATAAAGATTTTGTCTGAGAGGTAGATTTTCAAAGAATTTGGCCTTGAGGTAAATCTGGGTGTCATCAGCGAAAGTCCAGTCTACAGTGTCAAACAATCTGCCGAAGGGAGAGTGTGTAAGCGATAAAGAGCAGAGGTCCAAGGACTGAACCCTGTGGGACCCCCAGAGTGACACAGCTGATGAAGTAAAGACAGTGGGTGAAATAAACTGCTTTCTTTCACTGAGATAAGAGATGAACCAGTCCAGCACAGAGCCAATGATGCCCAGCTCATGGAGAACAGAATGACACACCATGTTGAAGGATGCTCTCAGATCTAGTCAAATAAAAATGCTAAGGGCTCTGCATCTGCAAATGTAAGAAGGTCATTAAGAACTTCGGTCAAGGCAATTTCAGTACAGAAACCAGACTGGAAAGGTTCAAAAGATTACTGAAAGAAAGAAATTTAAAAATTCTTAAGAAGAACTTCTTAAGTATGGAGCTAAGAAGAAAATGCATTTTAGAGAAGATTTTCTTTCTTAAGACACTCTTGTGAATGAAAGAAGAATCAACAGTTATAAAAGCAGAAAGGCAAGGAGACAACAAGGTACTAGATAAGAGATTTGTGTTTACAGAGGAAGAGAAGAGTGTACTAGTTGAGAAGGGCACTAAAGAGCTACCGA
The DNA here is from genome assembly GCF_015220715.1 of Pygocentrus nattereri. NCBI lineage: Eukaryota > Metazoa > Chordata > Actinopteri > Characiformes > Serrasalmidae > Pygocentrus > Pygocentrus nattereri. The sequence continues at coordinate 34,557,654 of NC_051225.1, forward strand.
TCTTGGCCATTTTTCTTTTGAAGAATCACAGGAAAGAACTGAATAGATTAGGGGAGTCAGCTACATTACTCTCTGGGGGATTTAAATAGCTTAGTGACTGTTGTAAAGATATGAAAGTGGTTAGTGCTAGCACTATTGATGAGACTGCAGCAGCTTGTTGACTAAGCAGCACACACAGCATCTCTAGAGGCAGACGTGTTGTTTATAAGCTTCAGCATGAATTGAAAGTTTTGATATCTTATACAGTCCAACTGACCTGCTTCATACCCACCAAATTCACTGTACAAATCTTTCCAAATGTGCTAATGAATTAAGACAGCATTCAGCATAGTAAACTTCAGGAGAGGGAGGAGCAGAGCTAGGAGGAAAAGCTATAGGGATGAACTGGGTAAGAAGAGAAGGGGCAAAAAAAAATTAATTCTATGGTGAGGAAATAGGCAGAAGAATACATAGAGAATGAAATGAGCTTAGGATAAGAAAGTGAGTAAACATTTGACAACAAACATCTCGGCTGATAGACCACATACGGAATAAATGGGTATTTAACTGTAAATTTAATTTTTCACCAAAGTGTTGATACACAGAAAGAAAGGGAAACATCATAAAGTCTGAAATGAGAAAAATCTAAGAGAACTTTTCTAACTCATATCAGTCCTACTGTTGCATATTTCACAAAGACTTCTCAAGGCATTCAAGATCACAAGTGCGACCTCCAAAGAGACCAACGTTCAGGCTCCAAAACATAGACAGTGTCAGTCTGACGCTGTGATTAAAGTTGCAGATTAGGATAGATCTACAGACCCTTTTTCATGCTTGTACACCAAGAACCTGCCTAAAGAAGCTGCACTTCTCTGGATTCAGCTCAGCAGGCCGATCGATGCCCTATCACGCAGCTATAGGTCGTTCTTCTGCATAATTTAAAATGCTCACTTCACTGCACAACTTATTCCAAGCACTGAACTTTTCTGACAGTGCAGCTTAGCAGCTGGAGAAGAGAAGATGGGAGCGACATGAAGAGCTGCGAACTGCATACTCAATGAAATCCAGAGATAATTGTCTTGAACTTGTCTTTTTTCCCCATAAACAGGCCTCTGTAGAGAGCAGAGGAGCTGAGAAATTGGTTCATTGAAGTTGCCACACTAGTATAAAAGAATAATTATCTAAAAAGGTCTTTTCATGTTAATTGGATCCAATGTTACCAGTTGGAGTGTGTGATCTGATATGATATCCACTGACAAATGGGAAATTTTAATTATCATCATCAGCCCAGTACTGGAGTTACAGTTAGCTTACTGCCTTAACAACTGATAATTTAGCACCCTGTTTTTTTGCTGGTTGATGGACTGTTATATGGTGAATAACAGTACAGCTCCACAGATCATGTCAAGGGCTTGATTCCTCATCCAAGCAGGCATATCATAATAAAAGTCCTACATAAAAGACTTCTAATGCTACATAAACCTACCATTGTAGGTCACTCCAGTTAAGGGCATAAACTATGTGAATGTTCACAATAAGTGTCATGAATGACTTAGCTACCCTAGAGCTGATTATATAATTCAAAATGCTATATGATTATTTTAATGTCAATACTCCATGTCTCACATTTTAAGTATAGCAACGGTTCAATATACATAATAACTGAAGTTCAACTGAGCCTGACGGATATGAAAAATCTGCTGCTGAAAAATTTAAACCATTTCAGTCTGTTTATTGATAAAGTTAGGCAACTGGTCGTCTAGTAGTAGTAGTAGCCTCTTTATAGGATGGAACAGAAGCAAAAAAAAAAAACCATTAAAATGCTCAGAATAGACACACATATGAAGGGTGTCTGTTCATCTTCTAATTGTAAACAGTTCTCATAAACATCAGTGTTTTATCGACAGGATTTTTACCAAAAGCGTGAAATCAGCAGATTAATGTTGGTCTATTTTATTGATTGACTGACATACAAGCGTTAAGCAGCATGACTGCTATAATACAATGAACTGTTGAAATATGATTCATACACACCTTTAGTCCAGGGTGAAGGGGTCTCCAAATGAACAGATTGTAATAGAATCTAATTAAACACTGTTGTTGGAAGCTGTGGCCATATAAGACCATGTCCAGCTTGCCTGCAGTCAGGCCAGTGCAAAAACCCCAAGCCTGTCTGCCTCTCCACCTGCACAATCTGGCAATATCCCACTTAACACACCATGGACAATTCTATAACACATGACAAAAATCAAGCCCTACTGTTTCACTTCCAATTCTGTTTTTTCCACTTTCATTATAGACACATATTCTCTTCACTTCCCTCGGTGACTTGAAATAACTGGTCTAAAGATATAAGTATAAGTCACCAACAAGAGATCTGCTCCATCAAGCTTTCAGTCTTTTACAGTTTTAGCACACTCACATCATTAACAGATGCAGCTTGTTCACTAGTGGTCTTCAACAGGGATGTACTGATCAACACTGTAGTATCAATACCTCTGATCTAAATGTTTACTTTTGACAAAAAAAAGTCATTGATGCAACGCACAACTCTTATAAAGCACTACTGCTACTGAAAAGCTAACAGTGCCCCCTTGTGGAAAATCTTCAGCCTGATAAACATGAGTGAGTGAGTTACAAGCCAGGTTTATGAGCTGTTTCGTTTCTAAACATATTTTGCTTAAATCCAAAGAAATAATACCAGATATCATTCAAATTTGTGTTTAAGAGCAATATAATGCTTTACAATGCAACAATATTTGGGTACGCATGCATGTATTGCACTGTTTCGGCAATCGACCACCGGCAGTATCGAGCACAAGAGCAAGTTGAGTCTCAAGTGAGCGAGTCCAAGTTTCTAATCTCTAAGGTGTGAGTCTGAATCAAATCTCAAGTCTCTGAGGTGCTAGTCTGAGTGAAGTCTCAAGTCTCAGGTGTACATGTCTGAGTCGGGTCTCTGAAGCATAAGAAGACTCTGAGGTGAGTCTAGAGTCTCTGAGGTCTGAATCTGAGTTGAGTCTCTAATTTCTAAGGTGTGAGTCAGAGTCAAGTCTTTGAAACATGAGTTTGAATAGAATCTTGAGTCTCGGTTGTACAAGTTCAAATTGGCCCTTGAATCTCAGAGGTGAGAGTCAGAGTTGAGTCTCTGAGGTATGAACCTGAGTCAAGTGTCTCTGACTTACAAGTCCAAGTTGAATCTCAGAGGTGCAAGTCTGAAGCATGAGTCGAGTCTGGAGTCCAAGTCAAGTCTTTGAAGTGTGAGTCCAAGTTCAGTCTCAAGTCTCTGAGGTGAGAGTCCGTGTTGAGCCTAGAGTCTCTAAGGTAGGAGCCAAGACTAAGACTAAGAAGAGGCTAAAACTGTAAACAGGCTGGTCTGCATTTATGTGTATTGCTTTTAAACATTTTACCATACCCTTAACTCACTTAACTTGATAGAAATCACGGATGGCTTAAACGACTGACCAAAATGTCATAAAAAGGGTCTTAAGTGCCCTACAGAGAAGCACCAAGTCATGCACCACTAAAACCTTCTCCTAATTGAAGAATGTTCTATATCCCATCAATCTTCTGCATATCTGTTAGCTTTCTTTTCTACAGTTTTATGTTCTAAACAATTACTGTCAGTACTAAGGACTTTCCCTGTTATTTGTCACTTGACAAAGATGCATTTCTGTTTTCATCCAACCACATTTAAGACTCTGTTTCGCAATCCAAGTCTTGGGAACCTCATGTATTGCACATTTTTGAGCTTTCCCAACAGCAATATGGTTCTTTAGGCCCTTCATGAGTCTGTCATGCGTTAGAGGAGCAAAGCACGCACAGTTCGCACAAGCCTCAAGTGTAGCAACAGTTCAGTATACATAATAACCACCGTTTCAACTGGGCATGACTGACATGAAAAATCTGCTACTGAAACAATTTAAACCATTTCAGTCTGTTTAACCATAAAGCTAGACAACTGGTCGTCTAGTAGCAGTAGCCTCTTTATAGGATGGAACAAGAGCATAAAATCATTAAAGTGCTCAGAACAAAGACACATATGAAGGGTGTCCGTCCGACAGGATTTTCACCAAAAGCATGAAATCAGCAGATTAATGTTGGTCTATTTTATCAATGAAAGGATTTGTCAGTCTTTTGTTTCAACATGTTTGACATCATCATGGGCATGATATGCAATAACTGCACACATAAACCTCTCACATGAATTACAAAACTATCTGAGCCATACCAAACTATCTGAGTCTAGTACAAAAGTCAGAGATCATCTATTACGTGTTTCATTTCCATTCAAAATGACTAAATACAATTTACTCATCCATCATTTGCTTTTTTAACAGCTTCTATTTTTTTTTCAGAAGGCCTGCTTTCAGTTTTTCAAAGAAACCTGCAGGATATTTTCCACACCTCCAAAGTTCAGCCTTAGAGGTTTCAATTGTTTTCCCCTTTTAACAAGCCCAAATACATTCAATGATATGTTTTGATGGTCTTCCAGGTCTTGCAGGTGGTTGTTAGGAGACCCACTCTTTTTCTCATTTCATAGGTTTTTAGAAGGCAAGTTTGGGGACCTCCTGTTTTTCACTTTTTTCTTTTGACTTTCTCCTTCTCTCTGCAAGTGGATTATCTAATAGCTAATCTCCTCAGAAAATATCTCCAGAAAAATGAATAACTTGTACCTAAAGGTGGTTTTGACTGGAAATTAAATAAATGAAGGGGTGGTCTCTGACTTTTGCCCAGTGTTTTATGTGAATGAAAACAATGTGTGTTGCACTGACCCTGCAGAGCTCCTGGTTGAGTTGGTTCCACTGCTCCCCATAAGTCTTCTTTAGCTGCTGCTTGTCTCGGATGAGGAGTGTGAGTTTGCTAAGGGGACCCACCGTTAGATCCTCTGAGTGCTTCCGGAAGATTCGACTGAGATTCTCTGTCTCATTCACCATCACGTTCCATGACTGTTTTGGAGACATTTAAAACAATAGTTGAGCAAGTAATCAAATATACACAATTTTACCATTTTTGCCAAATGCAGTCGATGCAGCCCAGACATGTTTGGTGTTTGAGGTTGGCTTCTTTAGGTTTGCACGAGAGCTCAACGTTGCTAATAAGTAAAAGAACTAATAGCTAAAACAGCAGTAGCAGACCCATTGTTAACTATTGTAAAACCTATGCTGGCTAACTAACAACATTAAGGGGTAAATTGCACAGATGGTGCCCTTAATAGTATATAACATACAAGAGAGGCTCTTGAGTGCATTTAGCACTGTTTAACTGTTTAAGGGTTAAGCAATATCTAGTAATTTTTTTTTAGCTAGACTTTTATATTAATCTGAGAAGAAAAAAAACATTGAGAAATCACTAATCCTGTATGGCAAATACTTGCACACTAGCTTAATTACTTAGATGCATACTCTATTTTCATAGATTTATCTGAAAAATAAAGCTTTCCCCAGCCTAGGTGGTTTCACTCCTTCAATCCCCAAAAGCTACAATGAGAAAACCAGTTGTGTTTGAGGAAACTAGGCCAAAACGTTTGGCAGGTGCTTTAAGGAAGACGCCACAGCTAACTTTCCACCTCAGGGACAGAGCAAAAGCCATGGGAAAGCCCACGTCCCAACCTCTGATGAAACAGACTGTAACAGCGTTTATTGGCAGAAGAAAGCATGGGAATCTTAGCAGTCACCAAGAAAGTGATGATTTAAATAATCTGTGAGGCTATAACAACCTTGGCTCAGGACTCTGCTCAAGGCTTTGGAGGTGAACCAAATCAATGCGCTTCTTTATTCAGCATCCCTTCAACAAACTCCCAGAGGCAGCAAAATGCACTCAGCCCTCAAAGTGATAGCAAAGATTTAGGGTTACTTTTAGCTTATTAGCCCATACCTCAACATTAACATGCATGACTGGCTCATCTAGAGAATGACAAAATGAAGTCTAGCAGGGCCAAGTACCTTATTGAGTTGGCTAATGTAGTCTAAGCCTCCTCCAGGCTGAGGGCCCTCCAGCTTCTCCACCATGGCTGCCATCTGGTGCAGCTGCACAGAGAACTCCCGGTCACTTTTGGCCCTCTGGGACATCCACTTCTTCATGACCTCCATCAGTCGCAGCTCGGAGTCTTGCAGACGCAGCAGAGCCGTGTGGCCCTGATTGCACCACAGATCCTCCCCGAAGCCCATCCTCAAAGTAAACTATAAACAGCCTGCAGAAACAGAACGGGCAGTTCTGCTGTGGTCACCTTTGGCCAGAATTCAAAGTGAAAGTTTACCCATTGCTCCAAACATACTTGACCAGGATGGTCGGTGTCCAAAGATGTCAGCTTTAGCTTTGCACTGGAGCGAACTTATAGCGTCTTATACCTCACAGGAGTGTTTCTATATTCACAGGGCTCTATGCTCCTTCAGATCTTTACACAACACATCAAACCTCAATGTGACACAATAAGGAAACTGATGAAGAAAGGTTATGGCTCTTCGGGTCAATGGAGGTGATACAGGGATCAACAAGGACCTGGTTTTTCCAGTCGGTAGGAGGTGGCTAGCTTCAGTAAGCTAAATAGCTTGCTTAGCAAACTTTGCAAAGCAAACCATTTTTTTTCTGAGAAGTCAGACTGCAGAACACACTTCCTTTCTGAATAACTGCACTGTCTATTTAAATGTATTGTAAATATGGTGCATTGCTCTTCCTTTTTCTTGCTAATTAGCCCTTAGCTGGCTAACTAGCACGTTAGCAGAGTAAAGTAACAAACTCACACCTGCAGGAATGTATAACAGATGAAATAGTTTAGTAGTTCGCCACATTAAGACCAGCTTTAAAGACATAACGAGTGTTACATCAGATCACAACGATATCTGGGCAAGTTCTGCGCCTGAAAGGTTTGACAAACATGACTGAGGCGACTCGGGGCTAAAACCTAGGGGGCTAAAACACTGAGGCGTTTCATTGACCAAAATTCCTAACACAGGGCCAGGGGAACATACAGCCGTTTTCTATACATAACATGAGAAAAGAAAAGGGATTAGCCCTGAGAAAAACAACATGCTTACTCATCAAGTGAAATGATTTAGCCACGGAGTTTGCATAATGCTAAGCTACTGGTCATAATCACTTCTTAGCAACATCAGGTGGTTTGCGTAAAGGGGAAATTGTATAATTAGTAAGGAACCAGGACATCAGAATCTTATCAGTGTCAAAAGATAATTGATTGAGTCGCCAGATGCTTAGATCTAAGGAATATTTTACATTGATATATGATGGCATATTTATTGTACTCCAGAAGAGCAGAGGAGTCAGGCGACTGTGTTGAAATGCCCCCTTTTATTCATTTTATACCATTCGCCACCCTGTTTCTCTCCGATTCTAATCCAAGTAGATGTAGTCTCAAGCTTTACATTTCATGAATATTACTGTATCAGCATCAGCCCACAATTCCCATATCATTGCATTCCTATAAATCTGATTTGTGGCCAGATCATACTTTCAAAAGAAATACTTACACTGTGCTCACATTCTGACAATGCTATTAGGAAAGGTAATCCCCTCTTTGCCTTAACTTTTAATCTTTCCTGCCTTCTAGACTCGCTTAGTCAACCCATCAATCAAAAATGAGGAGTTTGACTATTAATAAATGCGAAAATGCCTTGCTAATTCCATTTAAATCACATCATGCACATCAAAACATATGTGGCTCAGACCAGCTTTAAATCTCTAATTTAACACAGATCAATCAGAGACGGCTTGACGAAATGAATCAGTTTGCATATCTTGGCACAAAATAAATCCTGATAGGAGCTTAATAAGAGCAGTTGTTAAGTCTTTCGCTTCCTCAAGTGCAATTCAGGACAAAAGAGGATGTTGTGTACAAGCAGAACTTCCTTCATTACTGCAAAACCATGCACTACACTACATTATCAATATGAAGCACTCAAAATGTATGACTATTTGGGAAATGGGAAATACCAACAGGGAAAACACCGTTCAGCACAAAATTTACTGAAACTTTATTTGATTTTATATGATTTTCATTCCAAACTCACTAGCCACTTCCACTTCCGGCAGTCCAAACTGCTGAAAACCTTTAAAGGATATGGTTTCTTTTAAAACCAGAAAGACGAGCGTCTTTCAGCTCGCACAACAGCTTACACGTATTAATAAATCAATAAAATAATATCAATAAATCCCGTCAAAGTCTGCGAGTTCAATTAAGAGAACATGAAGTACTTTGAAAAAACAATCCCAAATCATGATGGACTGACTCCAAGGGGGGAGAGAACGGCCCCCCATCTCTAGGTTGCTTTGTCCTGCAGGGTTCGGTGGTGGTTAGTAAATTGAAACTCTGCTAGACCATTTCCTCGCAACATAAGCAGCTTTGACCATTGCTCGCCCTTTACCGTGAGCAGGTTTGGATCCATCTGAAGTATATGCAGCTTCAGCCTAGTCAACGAACGCCATGAGCAGCATGTGACATTTAGTGACAATATAACTAATGATATCATTTTTGCTGAACACTGTGGCTAAAAAATTTATATCAGGGGCAATGAGGCTTACAGTTTCACTTCACGGCCTATTAAGTGTCCTTATATAAAATTGCTCTATATTGTAATGCTGCTATGCAAAGGCTATTATCTACCCATGCCATTAAATCCTGCATTTTTCACATTTCTTGCATAATTAAACGGTGAACATAACAAAAGCATTCAAAGTGGTTTGGTGTGAAATGCTGTGACCTAGAGAGAACTACAGGAGTCAGGAGTGCTCACAGTGGCAGTGATGTGAACCAGATGTCCGCCACTATTATATGAAATGGTTATGAATTCACTGCTTAAGGTCACTGTTTTACAGGAGCTCTGTGATAGTCTTTTGGTCTTTGTGACAGTCTTTTGAAGGGTGTTCTTAAGCAAAATAGCCCCCAGAGAAAATTATTAGGTGTCTCTTTTTTCTTCACCCCAGGTTTTACCATCATCAATGTTACGTATAAAACTCAGAAGACAAGTAGCTTCACTGGTGGATCTGGACAGTACATAAAATGGCTCTTTTAGTGTTGTACCCATCGCGGCCCCTGGTTCCTATCACCACCACTGTAAAGAAATCAGTCTTTAGTTTCTCTGTAAACGAATCATTTCACATCAGACCACCCTGAATCACTTTACCCCTCAGCCACTGAATTATACAGAAATTTTTAAAATTCGGTGTTATTCCCCTTTAAGCCATCAAGCCCAGTCCAGGATCTTTAGTGTGCATCTGCAGGAGCGAATTAGCAACAGCTGCTGCCAAGAGCGGATTTTTGGATCACAGCTCATCTGCAGGGCGTTGTTTTAGTGACCGTATCATCCCCCCCTTCTGATCGGCGCTGAACCCAGCTCACCTCCTCGGATTGTCTCTCGTAGTGAATTCGCTCCTCACGGCGTCTGCGGGCGCCGAGCGTCCATTAAAAGCGCTGAAGAGAGGAACGCCGTTCAGAGCGAAAGCGGGGTTTACAATCAGTCTGACAGCCGCGCCGCCAACTGCGCGATAGCTGCAGCTCAGTGTGGACAGCCTAGCCAGCCGAGCACGAACCAGGAAGCGCTCTGAGCTCCGAGCGGCCGGTCAGGTGCACGATTAGCAGCTTTTACTCTCTGACTGGAGCGCACACGCGCACGCACGCACACTTTGTCCGGCCACCTACCCGGTGGGGACCTTGTAGACACAGTATTCTCGTCAACCGACCCCGTGAGGGAAATGTTGCCAGATATGTTAAATTTCAGTTTTCTATCATTTGCAATGGTTGTGCCTGTGGGGACCAGGGAACTGGTCCTCACCGCGCAAGAGGTGCCCACGGGTTTGGTGTGCAGTCAGGTCTTGGTCCCCACCAGTACATAAAAACAAGTGCGCACACACACACACAGAGTGCAGAGTACTTAGAAATATTACAGAGTAATAGAAATCTACAGAAAAATAACAAAGCAGGGATAAAAGACCAGTCCAAAGTTTCAACCATGCAGTTTTTGTGTGTCCAAGCAACACTATAACTACACTATACCTTAATATACACCCAAAATCGTATCTGTACGTTGTGTGAATTCATGCACACACATACACATATACACCAATCAGGCATAACATCATGACCACCTCCTTGTTTCTATACTCACTGTCCACTTGATCAGCTCCACTTATGGATAGCTGCACTTTGTAGTTCTAGTTACAGACTGTAGTCCATCTGTTTCTCTGATACTTGTGTTAGTGTGTACAACACACACTAACACACCACCACCACCACCACCAGCACTTCAGAGTAACTGCAGTGCTGAGAACACATATGTATGATACATATACATTTTCTATTAAGTAGCTTTTAGAGGAATCAAAATAAGTATGCAGAAATTTTGAAAAAAATCAGCATACTTGCCCTTTAAAATCACTCTTCTGCTTGAAATATAATTTGTGTGCTTTATGCAATGCTTCTTCTTTCCCCCTGCTTATTTTAGAAGCTCCTTGGGAAAAAAAAAAAAAGGAAAACATCCACAGCAGGATTTCCACCAATTAAAAGATTCAGCACCACTACAGCTGGCCTAAATTTCTCCCTGGCCCATAGAAGTAGATGGGAATTTTTTTTTTTTTTTTTTTAAATCGGGATGAGCAGAAAGATTTCAAATCAGCTGCCACTTCCTCTGCAAGCTGTTCAGCACCCATAAAAAACAAAACAAAAAAAAAACAAATGGTACACGTAGTTGGTGGACATTTGGAAGGACACTTGGGTAAATAACTATTGTCCTGTACTAATTACAGTAGCTAAACAATGAAATGTGAACTGAAACTAGGAACACTGATGTTTGCTTTTTCACCAGCCCATTGTGCACTCTGCACTGTTCACAGCTGAAAGGGTGGTCGTCTGTGCCTGTAAGTGAAATGTGGAACTGACAATCACTTGTCCAACTACTTATGTCAAAACAACCTTAACCTCAACAGGATGCGAGAGGGTTCAAGCAGAACAGCTGGAAGTAGTCTCAGTGTGCCAGTCTTGTTCTTTCAGCTCAGCAGAAAAATGGAATAGTTAAAAAAAAAAAAGCCAATGCATTCAAAACTGAATGATTAAAGGGCCCATATACTACAATTTCCATGCTTTTCTATAACACTTGCCTGGGTTTAAGTACCAAAATGAGTTGTAGTCCACTTTAAAATGACCATTTTCCATCCTCTTAATCCCTGAGGATTAAACAAGCTGCTTTTTTGTTACTGTTCCTTTAATACTGACTATGTGAATAATCTCTGCTCTGATAGGCTGTACTATGTTGTGCGACATTAGAAAAGAAGAAAAAAAAAAACAGGGCTGAAACTCTCAGCCAAACTGCTGTAGGATAAACAGGCCGAATACAGGAAAGTATATTAGTTTTTGTCACATCACAAAAGCAATAAACTCAAATCAAGGCACTTTTGCAGCTTAGTTTCCATGCATGGACCAGTGAATGGCATGTTTTAAAATGCTCAACGTTTATTTTCAAACTCTTAATTAAAAAAAATGTTTTCAATGATACAGATAAACAAGCATGCAGCATAAGCAGGTAATGAAAAGAGGCAAAATTAATAACTTTGCATAGATCTTTATTTTTGTAGAATCTATAATCCGCATATTGACATCAATTAAATAAAGGAGAAAAAAATTTTTAAAGGCAAAATCTTTAAATTACATGTATGACAATACACAAAAATAGGCCTTATTTTATATTAATGTAGTTGTCCTGTCTGATATATACTATAGTCTTTCCAACAAACAATAGGTCTCTGTTACTAAGGTACTAGATGCGACTGTCGGACGACAGAACAATTTAAAATGGGCGGAGAAGTCCGGTGAAGTCCGAAAGGCTTGGTGAGAGAGTGAGACGCAGCTGTGCTGAACTTGGATGAGCCCCCTCCGCGGGGGTGGGGGTGGGGGGGGGCAGACATTCAAGTCTTTTGGAGCACATCTATACAATATTGTGAGGGCAACCCCACGTTCCTCACTGGGAATTTAGAGGTTGTGTCTGCAACGAGTGTGTCTAGAACATGTATGTAGGGGGTGGGTGGCGGTGACCTCCAGATGAAAACTGGCAAGATCACAACAACCTTATGCTAGTGTTTTCTGAGCTAATCTCCACCAGCTACACCTATATTATATGGTCTCTTACCACTGACTCAAAAAACAGCCATATAATAAAAGCCCAATGGCTTCTATTACACACGTTTTGAGCCAACAGGTTTGGGTTCTTTAACTCTTTACAGGGAAACAGATTGAAATGATTGTCTGTGGTAACTGACCCTACACTACAGATGAAGCAGATAGATATTAGCTAGAAAAACACTGTTAAATTCCTTTAAGAATGAAGAGAAACCTTAAAGCCAAGGTTAAGGTGGTCTCATTACTTTTACTAGTCTGTCAGCAAATTCCACAAAGGCCACCAAGTAGCTGCAGCACAACTCCTACACAGTACAGGGACGAAACTGACGACCTGCAGGACTCCAAGGGCCACGCTACAGAACCGAGAACTAAAGGAAAAGAGACATGAGTGGAAGTCACAGTTAGGAGAGGTGTTTGAATGTTGTAGAATGGGATCTAAAGAAGGCAGAATGTTTGCACTTTGAGATGCTGTCATGCTATTAGGCTGCAATGCAAGTTCCAAGGTTAGACTAGAGAACCATGTTCCTATAACGCTCTTGAAAACATGTCTGTCTCCTGACAGGCCTGTTCTATAAGCTTCACTTATATTGCAGCATTATGCTATCAGGATGTATAAAGAATCCAATTATTATATCGTTCATGCAATATTCCAAGACTGGGAATGTATTACCTACGGTTTATACACCAATGTGAAAGTTTGGAATCACATGTCATATTAATAACACTTCATAATGACTTGTACAGTGTAGATTGAAAAACAAAGTAACACATTATTAAATAATAAACTGCAAAGATCTATTTCTAGTTTTTAGTCAAATTTCTAAAAAGTTATTTAATCAATGAGACATGATCACTCCTCAAACACGGGGCATTCTGGATATAAAGTCGTGCAAATGTTTGGGCACCCTAGTCAAAAACATGTTGAAGTGAAAACATCCTTTACAGTCAACACACTTAAATATGACATTTTAAGGTACAATTACTGTTTATTTGTTGTATGTATATTTAATGTTTAACATAAGTCGTCTGTGTGAAAGTTATGGCATATTTGAAATTTAAGCTTGTGTTTTTTGAAATTGTTTTTTTTTTTAACCCCTATTTGCTCATAATTATGTTTGCATATATATATATATATATATATATATACATACATACATACACACACATACATACATTTCCAATATGTTAAATCAGTTACATCAACAAAAACAAACCTGGTTTTATATTATTGAAAACAGTGACTCCAAACTTTCAAACAGAAGCGTATGTACAAAATATTTTAAAAGGTGGTTTTAGAATGCTAGATCAATGCTGGATCCTACACCTCACTTTCATTCTGGAAAAACTTAATAGCTATTGGAATTCAGAAAAAAAGCACCTCTCCCTCTATGGCCTACAGACAACATCAGCATGAGTGGACAGTGGAGACCAATTACAGGAGAATTTGTCCTGCATAGAGTGGCCTAAGGAAGCTTTTTGATGTATGAAAACACAAAAAGGAAGCTTTGGAGGCTTATGCTTAGCATCAAACAGAGCTACACAGCGAAATGATTGTTCTGATGAGCGACAGAATTGATGGTGTGCACATCATATAACGCATTGTTTTTGGTTCTTTATGTATAATGAGTGGTGATCGGCTCTATGATTTCATCCTGATTCCTGTAACATATACTGTAAATTCATTCTAGAGAGGACAGTGATGAGAAAGAAAGGAAAAAAAACTAGAATAGATGAAAAAGTGAATATATACATATGCAATTTACATTAAAGCGGAAATAAAAAAAATTGAGGTAAGAAAAAAAAAAAAAAACAAACATCTTAAGAGTAAACCACTTTGAAGCATCAATAAATCATACATCTTCCCAAGGCAGGATTTAATTAACTATGATTTAAAAACAGGGAAGGTCACACTACCCAAAAAAATAACTCTAGATACTTAACTGCCATAAATATGGTTAGATACTGGAAAGAGATCCTATTGCTCTAGCAACCTTGGCACTATAATTAAGGTTGAGCACACAGTCCAGGAAAAGAAATAAATAAAATCATGACAGAAAACTAATTTCTGAAGGATGGAGTCAATGTTTCTGACTGTTCAGTATGCCATAGTCTGAGCCCAGAGACGGTGGTGGCTCATTTACAAGCATCGCAGCGTTCTGAGTTTTGTAGTATCATCCACATGAGACTGTGGGAAGAGACAGTGTTGTAGCAACTAGGACTGAAATAGCATCAATGCTTTGATAAGTGCAGTCTTATCTACTGCACCATTAAAGAGAAGACCTTCAGACTGTTCTTAGTGTAATGCTGCTGTTGAAAGAACTGAAACAATTATAGTGCTATGTATGCTACCTTTTCATAAGAAAAAATCTGTATGGAAAATCTGTCCATGTTATATTAATATATCCTCTGCAAACAAATGCACCTATTCCAGGTGGTCACTATTTAATCTCTCAAGAAATTCAGCTCACAGCCTCCAAGACTATGAAAGCCCTTTGTGAGACCACAATTACGTGAGCATGAACAGAAGAAGAAAGACAAAAATATTAAAAAAAAGAAAGTAAAAATTAAACAAGGCCAAAGCACACCACCAGAAATAAGAGATGATAAATATTAACCTGACTAATTCTCTAGTCATCTAACCAGATCAAAGGATAATTTATTCCGATTCCCTGCCCCACTCATCTAATAGCTGCATTAAAATGATCATAGGTTCACTTGAGCCCTTGTAGTTTTTCCAAATAAAAACAAATAAAAGTTACTTAATTGGTGGCAAAAAAGTTTCACCATGTCTACAAGATATAAAGATAATCCAAACTAGCAAAGTGCCTCATCTCAATCTCCTCAGGGCAACGCTGAGAGACTCCGCTAGTGTTTTTATCCTTCCCAAAGCTTCAACTGCAAAACAGAATTGCAAAAGTCTTCAGCTCTGGAGCAATGCTGCAGAATGAGCTTAGAGCAGCTGCCAGAGTGTACGGAGACAACTCCCCTACAGGGAGTCAACGAGAGCACTAGGGTACTGCAGTTTAAACTGCCTTCGGAAAATAAAGAAAAAAGGAAAAACAAAATTACACAAGTTCAGCATTTTCAATGCTCTGTGGGAGCATCTCACTCAGGTTCTCTGATGTGAGAGAGATACATGGTAACTTCATGACTCCAGACGACGAATCGCAAAAGAACGCAGATAAAAAGATATGATTAAAAAACAAAAAGGCCCCCAGCATAGGCAAGGCTTAGATTCAGCGTTTTAGGTTCCTCCGCAGTGATTCACTAGACTCGAAATGAATCAGCTGTGATTAAAACACCACTCGGCACCCTTCACCCCAGCTCCGTTTCATCGCATATGGTCACAATTACACACATTTTTTTCCTTAAATCTCGTTGGCAATCTGAGACGGGACTAAATAAAGAGGAAGAGACTAACCGACAATCATGTGTTTATTGTGTTCATTTGGGAGAGCCCTGCTGGCAACCTGCGACAATCAACTCTTCTTAGTCACTTTACAGCCATTCAAGTGTTGGAGGCTTTCATAGAGAGGCACAGACGAGTGAGCCGGCCAGGTGAGCGGGGAAGGGTGGGACGAACGGGTTTACTCAGAGTGGTCCTGACCTTTTGTTCAGCTCAGCTCACCAGTGTGAGAAATTCAAAACAAAAAGTTTAATAAATAGAACCCTAAAGCCCTGAGCACGTTGACCTAACACTCTCCAACATACTAAGACTGGGCATGTGTTTGTTTGTTGAAGCGGTCACCAGCCCTGGTCTTGGACATTTACCTACCTGGGTCTAGTTCCAACCACAATCTACCACATATGCTGCAGCTAATGAACTTCTGTAGACTTCTTGGTGCATTTGGAACCAATGGGTGGAAATAAACTCTGTAGGAAAGTTGTTCTCCAGGAGGAGGGCTGGTGACAGTTGCTCTAAAAATGTTCTCCCTAACTGGCCTATCCATGCTCAGCCCACAAATGCATTCAACTGTAGAAACTGCTGCCAGGCTGGACAAGCTTTAAAGAACTTTGCCAAAAATTGATGTTCCAATCTGACTTACCTAAATAATCTACAACATAGTCAAGCTTGAACATTAAGCTCTAAACCTCAACATTATGTAGCAACTCTAAGCAAAGTTTGTTACAATTTTTACATTGAATGATATTTTGGCCAAACTTCTGTAAAGCTTGTCCAACCTGGCAACAGTAACTACAAAAGAACACAGAGCCTGGGTATGTCAATGCACACCAGCTCATTTGGCTCACTTATAAAACCAGTCACCTTCAGTGTCAGCTTTTGTTGGGAAGTGTTTGGTCAGTGTGCCTTAAGAGAAGTAGGAGAGTCAAACCCGTGAAGGAAAAAAGTGTCAGTGGCTACAAAAAGGGCGAACAAAAAGACGGAACAGGCTAGAAAAAGGGTGTGGGAGGGTGGAAAAGGGTTAAAGAGCACTTTGTGTTTTGATAAAGGCAGTCCTCTCATTGTGGATGTCAAACTCTTCATTTTCGGACTCTGAGTTGACACCGTCCTCGTGCCACACGCTAGGGATGCCCTTGTAGGACACAACCCCGCTGCGGCCTAGGCCAAAGCCAGAGCGCATGATAGAGCCTGGGCCACCATCGGCTGAGTACACTTTGGACAGGTTGCGGGAGCGAAACTGAAGCAGGGCGAACACACCCACGAAGGTGGCAACAATGAAGGCACAGCTGACCACCGCCATGGTGACAGGCAGGCTGGAAAGGAGCTGCAGGCGGACGACCCCGGACAAGCCCCCCGCCCGCTGCTGATCCAGAACGCTGGCGGGTGACTCACGCTGGATTTGGTTTTGGTGCAGGCAGGTTCCGGTGACTAGGTCCAGGTGGCTATGAGGGGGACAGGAGAGACAGTCCTGTGGGCCTATGCCACTGCAGGTCAAGCAGAGGGTGTGGCAGAGCTCGCAAGCTGGGTGGAGGACGGGAGCCACCTCGTTGCCGGTGGTGTACACGGAGCGGGTGACCGGCGTGAAACCAGTGGGGCACTCTCGTACACAGCCCTGCTGGAACAGGTAGAAGCCCGGATTGCATTCTGAAGACAGAAGAACAAAATTCTAATTAGCTGTTGGTGGGGTGAATCACTCAGATTTGTTCTTGCCTCATAACAAATCTGACATGTGAATTCAGGGTATCGGCTGAAACCAGCACCCTTTTAAAATCCTGTCAAATCCTATAAATGCAGTATTATAAAACAAACATATATAGAGGCCACTGTACAGTGGTGTATAGTGGTGACTGTCATACACCAATATTATTCAAAACTCCAAAAGTGTAACTTTACAGGAGAACAAAAAATATTTTTCAAGTAATTTTGGACCATTTCAAAATTATACTGAAAAGTAAAAAAGGCTTTTGCACAACAGTGATGATAAAAACTAATGCCTGCTCTTAGTCAAAAAGCACAATGCTACTCTATGCAGCTGCTGTCTCCATTGACCAACTGTATCTACTAAATAAATTACATAAACTCCAAGTTTACCAAGGAAATGTCTGCAATGAGAAAATCTGTCCACAGTGCAAAGCACTGAATTCCACAAAGGGAAAATGACCAATAAGCACTTCTGACATTATAAAAGTCTGCAGCATGAACTGTAATTTAATTAAAGTTCTAAAACATGGCAACAGATCTGAGTGGTCTTTAACATGGTAGAAATAAAAAGCTTTACAAGGTCTGAATGTCTATGTCCCTTACAAAAATATATTTCAAAACAAAACTATTAATTATCACATTCCTGCTCTAAATATACGCTGTCCAGTTGGGGCAGCTGCTATGCATGAAGATGCCTGTGCAAAGCCCCATCAATCTGCAATGTCTGGCCTCATTCTGTCTGCCATACTTATAATAAAATACACCCAAAATTGTGATGTTTTCTCCTTTGTGAATGATCCGTTTTAAAGATCCTAAAGGGAGCTGTTTAAAAAAAAAAAAAAAAAAAAAACCCGGCATGTCTGCTTTTAACCTCAGTGGCATGCTGCAAGCTCATCCAGCACAAAAAAAAAGAATAGCAAACTGCTTAAACCACCGGGACACCATTATATAAAAAAAGGCTGGCTCACCCAATATAGATGTAAATCCCCTCAAATTAAAAGTGACATACTGTACTTTATCCTCAATATTTCATTTTAAATCCACTGTAGTACAACACAGAGCGGAAAAAAAGTCAGTCAAATTACTTACAGAATGCACTGTAAGATCCCTAGAGCACCCGGGAAAAGCAGCATATGCCAGCTGTGCAAGGGGCTGAAGGCATCTTTCTCAGCACGGAACAGAGTTCATCACTTTGCTTTCTTGCTTTGCCTTACAGATGGGGTGGGTGTGTGTGGGTATATATATATATATATATTTATTTATATTTTAGAGAGACGTGTGTGTGTGTGCATATATATACACACACAGATAGATAGATAGATAGATAGATAGATAGATAGATAGATAGATAGATAGATAGATGGCAAGCTTTCTCAGAGGAATTCTTCACCCACCATGACTGGTGATAGTCATACAATGTGGGAGAAAGTTAAAATTGGCCAAGGGAGCATATGGGTTCACAGTAGGGCTGCACAACACAGACAAAATACCATACTGCAATGAAACTGCTAACAGTGCAGTGGTAAACCATTGAGGTGATGTGGTTCAATACAGCTCATATTATTCTGACCAAAAAAAAAAAAAAAAAAAAAAAAAAAAAAAAAACTGTTGGACCATGTGAATGAGCTCCTGATCCTTTGCCCTCTCAAGTGGTGTATGTTATATATAGCTTCTGCTAATGTTCAAGATCCATTTCTGTGAGGCAAAGTTAACTCAGCCTTGGCCTGGGAATAGAGGTAGATGCTTGGCTTAGGTTCCATAAGCTTTATCGCTTGTGTTCTCCCACTGAATTTTGCCTCAGTCAACTCCGGCCTGTGGAAGTTCTGCTGACAAAGCCCTCTTTATGAAAGCATCACAATTCATAACATATGTATTTTGAAAGAACAGACTCTTTCGGGACACAAATTAAACTGTTTTCTTCAAGCAATGGTATTAAACAAATTGTTTGGTTCGAATTTAAACAATTTAAAGTGACCCCAGATTGAGTCGAATGGCCAAGATATGTTTGGAGTCCAAACTTTGGTTCTTTGGTTTAGAATTGGAGCCAACACTGCTACCAAACACTAGAAGTCACTAAAATAGTCCAAATCACTTCTGTAAAAATACATCACCAAAACGGTTTTCTACCTGTTGCAACCACATCCAGCTCATGCATGTGGATTAGGACACAGTATGGCTCGCTGTGAACTATAAAAATGAATAAAACAGCCAGTTTAGACAACAAAGTCCGCATTCACACATCACTTCAGGAGTAGGAGTGCTGATCCGTCAGCATTTGTGACAATGGTCATAAATATGGAGGAATCTGATCCAAGATCAGTTCTCCTTTGTGAAAACCAGCCTGATGAGGTCTGAAATGGCTGACTGTAGTGTTGAAAATTAAGTCATACTGTGTCCTAAACCACACGGACTGACAGTGCAACATTAATTAGACCTGGATGCAGTTTGAGAGGTTTTAGGGACAACCTTGGCTATTTTGGTAGCTGTTCAGTTCTAGTGATTAAAAAAAGTTCTAAAGTAAAGAAGCAAAATTTGGACACCAAGTCAAGTCTTGGCTGATGGACTATTTAAGTGGAACATACTAACTATTCCTTTTAAAGACTTTCATATCCCTCTTAACTATAACTCATCCTAGAGTTCAGATGGTGTACTGGAGACTGGGGTTCAAATCCCCACACTGGCCAAAATGCTAATGTTTTAGGCTGCTTTGGGAAAGATCTGTCATGTGCTGTAAATTAAACTTCATTCACATTTAGAATGCCCTGCCCACCCTTTGGCATATACACAAATTTAGTTATTCTATGAAATCAGCACTGCAGAGGTTGGTGCAGTGATAATGGTTACCAAACAATATTGTGCAGCTCTAGTGGGAAACTAATTAAAAAAAAAAAAAAGAAACAATTTTGCTAATCTTTTTGTATTTTCTGGAGCTTCTCAGTTCTAGAGCGTCTATTTCCAGAGGTTGACTACTGGAGAGGATCTGCAAGCATAAAATAAAAATGATAAAAACACCTCACAGGTGATTGTGGTAAGAATGATGGAGTATAACAATGTGTTGCATACAGCAGTTTTTGAATTGATTAGTTTGCCAAGCTGCATGGAAACTGTGTCGCAGAGAACTCAACATGCAGCTGGTGGCATGAAAGTTTCACTGTGTCAGTCCAGCCAAAAAGCTAAAAAAAAAAAAAAAAGGCTCATCACAGGTTGTGCCCACCATTAAAGAAAAATCACTCAAAGGAAAGTAAAAACAGATTTATATGTTTAGGTTTAAATGTGTCATGAGTCTAAATCCTGTCAAAAACATCATAACATGTTTTCCTTTTTAGATCGCACCATTTGACCTCCATTTGCTACACTGTGTAAACATTTCAACATAATTGGCCCAAAATTACTTGAAATAAAATCCTGCTGCCTCAGTTTAAATAAGTTCAGAATGTTTTTCCTACTTCTATTAAATTACATGGGTTTTGTTACATTTACAATTTTAGCTTTCAGACAGACCTTCAGTTCTTATAATGAGTTAATGGTGTTAAAACGCACTGCTTATTTAAATAAATGCCCTAAATCTGATCTTTAGAGATTCTCCCGTCTGTGGAATGTTTTAATGTGTAACAATCTTTTCTCTGCCAGCAGTAATTGATCAGCATCATTTAGCTGCAGTAGTGCAGGTGCAGGAAGGGGCCTGCAGGGGGTGCCCTCTCCTCAGCAGTCTGCCTCTCACCTGTGCACATCTGACTGAGGTCGTAGGTCTTACAACTGCCCTCAGTGGGCTGGCTGGAGTCTGGTGTGGACGGTCCACTGAAGGAAGAAGCAGTGCCATAAAGGACCAATGTGAACTGGGTGAGTGTGCCTGAAAAACAAAAGAGAGGGAGAGAGAGTGTGAAAGTGAGCAAACAATGAAAGATATGGAATGAAGAGAGCAAGAGAAAGGGAAATAAAAGAGGGAGAGAGCAAGAGAAAGAAGCACAATTAGTGACAGAGACAGGAGAGGAAAGGAGTGAGCAAGAGAGCAAAAAGAATGTAGAGAGCAAGAGACAGATGGAAAAAGAAAAACGAGAGAAAACAAGAGAAACGGATAAAGATGGAGAAAAGAGAGAATGAAGAGAGCAAGAGAACGAAGAGAAAGAGTAAAAAAGGGAGAGCTCACATGAAAGACAGGATAGAAGGATAGAAACAACTAGAGAGAAAAAGGGCAAAAAAGTGAGCAAGCAACCAACAAGAAAGAGCCAGATAAGGATGAAGACAGCAAGAGAAAAGAGAAAAAGAAAGAAGAGACCAAAAAGGGAAGAGAGACAATTTGAGAGAGAAGAGCAGAAGTGTGAGTGTGTCATAGAAAGAGAGAAAAGAATGAAGCAAGCAAGAAAATGAGGGAAAAAAGTGAGAAAAAGAAAAAAGAGAGACTGCAAGAAAAAGACAGAGTAAAGAGAAAGAGTGAGCAAGAGAAAGAGGGAAAGAAAAATAGAACGAGCAGAGAAAAGGGAGAGAGCACAAGAGAAACAGAGAGAAATGAAAGCAAAAGAATGAGAGAGAAATAATGCAGTGAGAAAAAGAAAAGTGTAGGAGAAAGACAAACGCAAAAGATAGAAAGGGTAGAGCACAAGAGTGAGTGAACAACAGAGAGAAAAGATGGAGTGAGAAAGAGGGAAAGAAAAACGAGTGAGAGGAGAGAGAGCACAAGAGAAAGAGAGAAAAAGTTACAAGATGAAAGAGGACAAAGTGCATGAGCGAGAGAGAAAAGAATGGAGAGCATGAAAATGAGGGAAAGAGAAGCATGAGAGAAAGAGCGAGAGAAAACATCAAACATTCACTGATTCATAGAGGACTCAGACTGTAATGCCAGCTCCAGATACGGTACTTCTGAATCATTTTCTGCAATGCTGTAACTGCTGCCCACTTAAGTGGACAAGATGAGGGTCCAGGACCAGCACGCAAGCTCAAGGTGGGCTGCGCTGCTTTATGGCCTTTTTTTTAAATGCTTTGCTCACCGCAATAGACTGACTGCGTCAAATTTATTTTGCTGCCATCTTTTAAAGCGCCGGCATTAAAACTAGCTGAGACTGTTAAGATTCTACAATTCACCAAGTCATTACGGCTAATGCAGTCAAAACATCAAAGCAATTCAAACAACAGATGGCCCGCTTGAGTAAAAGCACACAGCAGTTGTGGATGTCAGTGAGCTGAACATGGTAGAGCTCAGTGTATATTTACGGTCTGCTGGGGTGGCTGGATTGTCTGATAGTGGGGTGGAGAGAGAGCGAGAGAGAGAGAGCGAGAGACTCGATCCTGTGATTTACTTAGCCAGATTTAATTAATAAGATTTACAACAGGGTGTGGAGAACACAGCTAAAAGAGCTCAAGCTGAGACCACTCAGAAGCAGGAGGGAACAAAGGGAGGTAGGTTCAGAGAAAAGACATTGCCTACTTTTCAGTGAAACACTGTTGGGAGCTAATTACTCAGCACAATATTAACACTAGCTTTAACTGCCTAGCCTAGACAATACTATCAATGGAAAAACCCTCATGACACAAATATACTGAGTTTGCAGGAAATGAATTCGAGTGAGTCAAGCTGATCATCAGCAGTCACTTAAACTGTTAAATGAGTGAAGCAAAGCAGAAAAAAGTGGCAACAAGCTCTGCCAATTGAAAGCTCAGTCTGAACGCTCCAGAGCGAGAAGCCGCTATAATGTGACACTCTAAACCAGAGATTTGTTAATTGTTGCTATGACAACACCTTCTCCGCCTGACCGTTATTTTCTACTTGCTTACAACACCGTATTACAGAAATTATAGACACTCTTAGATTTGACCATGACGGCCTGATTTCCTCTCCTGGTTATAAGAATGAGTGATGGAGGGGAATTAAAATAATTTAGACTCCATTAACAAATATTTGTATGCAGGCATGAAAAAGGTGATGCATGCAAACCCGAATAGTTAATTGAGAAGCAGATACAAAGCATGTACAAACAATATAAATACAGTTTGTTCAAAATCTGTTCCCTCCCATACCAAGGTCACAAGGTCAAAGTGCAGCCATCTTCTATTGAGACAGCATATCTATTATGAAGAGAGATTTGCCTATTATTTGTGTTGTACTGGCTCCAAAATGGTACTCTGTGCCTGGATCCAGATGGTTACTACTCACAAAGTGATCTGTAGACGTCTCTTAGCTCTCATAGCAGTGACAAAAATGGTACAAGTGCTCATTGACGGTCTTGGTTACAAACTAGGGGTGGACGATATGGCAAAAACATAATTTCATGTTTCAATAAAATATCCACTATTTATATCACAATATTTGTTATTTCTGACAACCGATAAATTGGAATAGGCCAAAAGAATGAGTAGGGCCAAATATAGAGAGACACACATACGGTATATATGTTTATGGTCAATGCAGAAAATTTCATCTAACAAGCACTGATGCATTTCTTCTAGCATCCCTAAGGAAATATGCAGTTTTGTTAGCATCAAGCTAGAGCTGTTGGATAATGACATCTGATGCTAATTCTAGCTTTAACAAAGGCATGTGAAGCTCAACTCATAACAGGCATGCAGTTGTACCATGACTACTTCTGTGAAGGGCTAAATTTGAAGCCTATTTATTTTTGCTTTTAGGTACTTTGTTTCTCTTTTTAATTGTCTGTTCAATTTCTTTAAGTATTATTTCTTTATTGCCCCTGTATCTTTTTAGCATCTTATTTTTATTAACTAAGTATTTTAAGTATAAAATAAGTATTTTGCTTTTATTTTTACTTTTGATTTTCTTTTTGAACTGCCTTTGTGTATGAAATGCGCTACACAAAAACTTGCCTTGGCCACTGAACCTGCCTGCTAGTCTATTGGCTGTTCTCACTTAAGTCTAATTACAGAAAATTTCAAAGCGTAAACCAGTTAAAGAGAGTCTAAGCAACAAAGAGTCACAGCAACAATGAACAAATGCTTGTAATCAAATAAAAATGACAGTTTTTCATTTTCATTTTTGATTGCATTCTGAAGACTTCAGATTTTGGCAATAACATGCTTTTTCACTCAGCAAACAGGAGGAATATTAAACTTTGGGGGGAATAAAAGCACTCAGCAAGCAGGAAAAAAAGCTTTACAGCAGAAATGGTCAAAAGCACATGAAATGTACTAATAACAGCATGAATTTTGGTATTTAGGGTTAGGGTTTTTTATACATCTGTCCCTTGCAAAATGCAAAATACAAAATTAAAGAAACTCAACTTCAACACCCAAACACTACCAACCATGAAAAAATACAGAAAAACCTGGCTGCACTTCTCTTGTTTATGTAAAAATGTGGAGCACTTCACTAAATTCAGCTAGTTACAATTGCAGAGTGCGCAGAGATGCAGCACTGTGGAAAGCCAGAAGCAAGGCTTATCGCTTCAGCTGAAGTGCCTGGACTGCGCTCCTCATGCATAAATCACTGCATAAAACAAAGTGTGGCTGAGGATATTCTGGAGGGGAAGGCTATTCTGGAGCACGGCAGTTTATAAGTGAGCATCTGAGGTACCGTAGTCGCTGGCTCCAGCCACATTTTCGATCTCCAGGGTCCACTCGCCGCGAGGGTCCTCATCCCAAGAGTGGGTGGTCATGAAGGCCCAGTCATTGAAGCCTTCAGAAGAGTAGTCATGAGGTCTGAAAAAAATTAATGAATAAAGACATCCATCTTCATTGCCACTGTGTGGACTGAGAAAACAATTTAGGCACCCTACTTATCTACAAATAGGCTTAATATACACGGAAAATGTAAATATTAAATTCATGTAAACTTGGTAAAATATTACTACCTAGACACCCATGTACTGATGCTTTGGGTGGAGGAAAAAAGTATCACGATACTATGTTGCATCAATGTTTTTCTCCCACCCCTATTAATTGCAGATAAAACAGGCAGAGCACAAACATGTGGTGGCCCCTAACCTTTGAGCAAGCAGAGTGGACCGGGTGCCCTGTGGGCTGATCAGGTAGATGGCCAGATTTCCTCGCCGGTTGTAGGACAGTGTGAGCCGTGCCTGAGCATGCTCCAGAGAGCTCACAAAGTTGGGCTTCCCTGCACACGCATCCACACTCTTGGAGATCACCAGGTGGTTACCAATGTTCCTGAAAGCAAGATAACACACATGACTGCATTCTGCAGTTTAGCTCAATCTGAAATGTGCTCCGAGCAGTGAGGGGATATACTTAGCCACACTAAGAAGCAAATACTGTTTGCAATTTTCACAGATCTGCCTCATGATCCAGTCTTAATTAGCATACAGGAAATCATAAGACTAAAACAGGACTTGAGGCATTAAGACTCCTAGAAGTTCCAGCTCTATAGTTAACTCATCACTTTTTCTGCACTTGTTTCAAACGATTTATTTTTTTTATCTGGACATGTGCTAAAGGGTTCCCCTCACATGTAATGTTTCTTCCTCTTGTCACAGTTTTATATTTTAAAAGATGTTGGCATCCCTCAATGGAGGAATGATGTCAATGAGCTGAGCACAGGCAAAAATTATGTGCATTGTTAATTATGAGGAGCAATACAAAGTCATATTTCCTGCACTGGCCGCTTCCGTTTCCAGTGAAATAAGAGAGCTTAACTGAAATCTTTGGCAGTTATCTGTGGACAAAAGTATTTGAGTAAACAGCAAGCAAAATATGTAGCACACATATACCATAATTTTAATTTTTCTGCCCAATTATCTTCCCTAATGTTACCAATCAGGTAGGAACCTGATGTCCAAATCAATCATATAGCACCAAACAATCTGTTTGCATGATTCTTGTTTTGATTCTGTTTGCAACACACAAGAAATTGTCCATAGCACATTTAAAAAAACTGTAGCATATGCAACATGGTATGGTAGCTGAATTACTTTGAGTACAGACTTTCCAAACTGGGTATGTGAGCTGGCGGGAACCCACAAGCAGACAGCTAAAAACGAAGAAGTCTTTCCCACTCAGAGAACAGCAGCACTGACGGATGGCTGTGGTATCATCTGGATTGAAAGAGCCCGTATCCTACATTTTTCTTATTTTAGTTTTATTTTTCCCCCTAAGGTACGCCTATGATGTTTGTGATTTTACGTATCTCAATCAACTTTTACATGGTCATTTCAGAACCACTCTTCATCACATAATTATCCTGTTTGTGGTTTAAACATGCCAATAACTGGTGGCTACAAGAGTCAATTACTTGTTAGTTACCTTAAACTCATAGGCTCCAGTGCTAAATAAAAAAGCTAACTTCAAACAACAAACGTGTATTGGCTAATCATCTATATTTGGGGTCACTGATAACTATAACTAGTTATTAGCAATTACAGAAATTTATGCCTGGCATTGTAGGGTGGTATGTGTGCCATATAACACCTAAATGCATTTATGATGCATTAGATATTCAGGATTCATAAGGGTTACCATTAACTCTCATGAAAATCTGAATATCAAAATATTTGTATTTGCAGCCCTACAGTCTAAGGCTTATTATTCAGTAAGAACGCAGATCACAATGCAAACGGAGTTACAAAAGAGTGTTTGGACCTGCCGGCAGATCCTCAAGTTTTAAGGAGTTAAAGCATTATCTATTCTTCGTGCATGGCACAGAAACATTTTCCCCATCCTGAATTTACTTATAGAAGACTAAATAACAAGGATGGTGCACAGTCCAAGTGTAACTGTAATCGTCCCAGTTATCAGCAGGGTTTCTAAACCGCCTCCTGCAGGACCACCAACTGCTTCACACATTTGCCAGCATCTTGAAATAGGTGCTAGGATATCCCCATGTTACATTTGTATGCATGCTTTTTTGTATGCATTTTTAAACTCACAAAGCTCGTTAATTAGTTGATGAGTTCAGTCAGGTGTGTTGGGAATAGTGAAAAATGCTCAAATGTGCAGAAAAGAGGTTCACTGGGAGACCCTGGCCTAGACAATAGCTTGTCAAAACAGGCGTGACTGCACAAGGTCAGCATACATGCGAAATCTCAGGTGGCCTCCGAACAGCTTAGCGAGAGAGACAGAGTGATAAACATTTACATTCGCTTAGATAAGACCACGAGTGGCTGACGCACTCTCAGCAAGCCGGGAGAGTGCTAATACAGACCTTTTTCTCAGTAGCTTAGGTTGTGGTATGTGTCCTTACTCCATGCCAAATCCTGTAAGAAGCTTAGTATAGTCCAGTCCTATTCATGAACTTGAAGGTGGTAGAAGGGCTTAACACAAAGCTATGGACACAGGTGCCTGCCTA
This sequence comes from Pygocentrus nattereri, assembly GCF_015220715.1. Taxonomy (NCBI): domain Eukaryota; kingdom Metazoa; phylum Chordata; class Actinopteri; order Characiformes; family Serrasalmidae; genus Pygocentrus; species Pygocentrus nattereri. The sequence goes on from NC_051225.1 coordinate 34,585,104, forward strand.
CAGTAGGTCTGTGAACATGAAGGGAGACAGATAGAAGAACTCTGCACATACTGTGAGTATGCCTAAGGGTGGTGCAGAATGTGCAGTCTAAAGGCAGGGCCTAATGTCAAGAGCAAAAGACTGATGTAATGTCATGGTACCACTAAACTGAGAGTTGTGACTGAAATGCTGGTCCACACCCGGACCCCGACACAACAGGACTGAACCAGGATTGTAATCCTGCTCTTTGGAGCATCATCCCCTGCATGTTATAGTGATTGTATTACCTTAAAGGGGACCTATTATTTTTATTTTATTATCTTAGCTGGGCTCAAAGAGATTTTTGTCAGGCTTTAATCAGGTTTGGATTCAAAGCTTGGTGTTGCGGATCAGGTTGGATGGCACAAGGGTCTTTTGGATTTGGATAAAAATTTCAGGTCCAATTAAAGACCTATTCCAACCAGCAGGAAAAAAAAATGGGCTTGGCTCCAAAGCTCTGATCTTTTCCATAACATGTAAAAGCCAAAGGGGTCCGAGGGAAAAGAGAGGAGGAGCTCTGCATAGATGAAGTGGGTTTGTGTACAGCCTAGCATACACAGAGAGGGATGGGGTTTGTAGTTGTCAGTAGAGACTTGAGTGCGGTGTGCAGGCTCATCTGCAAGTAATTATTTCCTTCAGACATGCACCACGGGTGGCAGAGGCGATCCCCCTCACCCCTCCCTCATGACGGAACATCAAACCAAGTCGAGCGTTTCAATCTTCGCTCCTTCTGACTGCAAATGCGATGGGCTATCAAACACGTTGCACCTCACTGGTGAATACACTGCTCACTTCCCATTACAGCCTGGCTGCTCATGCACAATCCTCAGCCTCCCCAAGGGCAGATTCACACAGAATCTCAAACATCATTTTGTAATGCACCGCAGGGAGAGCCTGTTAGCCACATGTTAGTACAGACAGCAATCTAAAGGAATACCCTCACCCAAAACCAGGGCTTAACATTGAATAAAAGCCAGTTAGGAGTGAAGGTATGCGTGTAATGCCAACAGGACCTGGCTAGCTTTCCTTTGCAATTAGCGATGCTAGATGAAGTGTTATTGCTCACCTGGGCTCAGACACTAAGGAGAGGACACATTTCTGCTGAGGGCCAACGTTGGTCCAGTTCTTGGCCAGAGACACAATGGCAGCAGCATCCAGCAAGCCATATCCGTATGAGTGGCTTACTACAAAGAGAGAGAGAGGGAGAGAGAGAGAGAGAGAGAGAGAGAGAGAGAGAGAGAGAGAGAGAGAGAGAGAGAGAGAGAGAGAGAGAGAGAGAGAGAGAGAGAGAGAAAGGAAAGAAGGGGAAGAGGTATAGAAACAGAAAGAATGAGTAAGAAGGAAATTAATATAAAAAGAGAAAAGAGAATGAGAGAACGAGAGTTTAAAAAAAGTCATTTGAAAGAAAAAGAGTAAGAGATGAACAGTAAGAATGGGAAAGCAAAGGAGAAAAGAGAAAAGGAAAGAATCAAAGATGAGAAAAGAGCACGAGAGAAGAAAGTATAAGAAAGAAAAATAAAAAAGGGAGTGTGAGAAATGGGTAGAGTGAGAAAGAGAGAGAGAGAAATCGAGAGAGAATCAATACTGCTGAAAGCAATCAGGCAATGACAGGAGCTTCAGCTTAATAGAAGTCAAAGCACATGGTGACAGTCTGAGACAGTGGGGAAATCAAGGGAAATGGTTTAGGCATTTCAGACTCACATTAATAAATGCAGAAATAATCAGCACAAAAGTCTCAGAGGCTCAGACAGTGGCGGAAGAACACATAAGATGAACAGAAGAGAAAAGCCTGAAGGCAGCTGTCGTTACCTTTACGGCCAACCCCATTGGTTTTCCAGTCATTGGTAATCAGGTGGGCTGGGTTAGAGGTCCTCACAACCAGGTGCTGCATATCTCTCCACGTCAGGTTTTTGCTGCCAAAACAGATGACATGTTCAGAAAACTGCCCCACAGAGCTTTCCTTTAATCCTGTTAAGGTGCTGTCTCCATCAAGTTTCAACATAAGGTGTCAGGCATGGAATTGTGCTCGGTTAGGTCATCAGGACCATTTCTTTGGTAAAGGTCGGCTTCAACCACAGGCAAGAAAACGGCATTAAGGTTATTTTGCTGCTTGTGTGCAGATTTAATGGAAGGAAACTAACAGAGCCAGTCAAAGGCAGTGGTTCACACTGAAAAAAAACACATGCCAATGACTTCTTCCTTCAGCATCCCAGGAAACCACATTAATAATTAGGGCTTACCTAGGTGGTCTACTACCTCACCTTAAAACTGTCTGCAGAGTGTCTCACCACATAACACTAGAAAAGTCAGCACAACTCATGTGTTGGAAAATGCTGTTGGCAATAGCCTCTGGTCAAACGCTCAGTAACGTCTGATGAAACCTGCCTTCTGGCTCAGTCTGAAAAAAATATATAATGTACACTCACTGGCCACTTTATTAGGTATACTTACCTAACTATTGATTCTCTAAGTCACAAAAATCATTATGCTATGAATGAACTGTGTATGCTGCTCACATGGACCACTGAGTATACTGATAAATGAAGACAGAAGCTGGTTTTGTTCAAACTGGTGGGCGGAGAATTATTTTTAACTAGGCTAAAGTACAACAACCTAAATTGGCTAAAAGAAGGCTAAAAAGGCCAAAACACACATCCATTACTATGCAGTGTTAGTCTTTGGATTGAAGCATTTGCTGAATAACACACTATATAATACTGCAACATAAAAGGTAAAAACTGTGTTACTTGAATGTTGTATATGCTTAAAATGTCCATGATTTTGGTAGATCTGCCTAAAGCAGTATTAAACCCAGCATGGGTAAAACGAACATGTGGTACAGTTCGTTTGATGCTAACACAATACATCAAATCTCATCGAGATGCGAGCGGAAATTAGCATTATTGTTGAAGTGGTAATTTGGTGAGCAAAAACTGCATAAAAGTGAAGGCTTCTGCTTTAAACACAGCTAGACACATCTTTCAAATGCATGATCAATATTTACTCGCATTTTACTACGACTCTGGCTACGGCGCTTTTTAAAGGGATGCTGAAGCTTTTCAGGTCGGGATCTAGTTAGTTTGCTTGCTTCCATGGTTGCAGCATGCTGTTTGCCTGCCAATTTGTTTCATATCTGACAACCTAGGGTGTCAAAATGGTACTGGGGAATGGGCAGTGGGCAGGATCACAGGCCAAAACAAAAACATATTTTCCTCTCTGGAACAGAAATTTCAAAATAAATTACAACATACTGGTTGTAGCACTATTGTCAGAGAAGCCAGTATTTCAAATGACCATGTTTCCTTAATCTCTGACGACACATCATGGTCATTTTATGATTTGGTACAGTAAATATTATTTAATGTTCCTTTAAGCCACCATTACAGTTATAGCCTTTTGGATGTCTCACTCATCCTATCTGCATTTCTGTCTCCTCTTCGGTAATACTTTCCATTCTTTGGAACGCAAATGAATCTGAGCTCTGTGTAAATTTAGTGGACACCAAGAGAGGAAAAACTGAATCTAGCTTCATAAATCACAATAACAGCAGGCTAGAGACAAATAACCACCCAATAAACAGTCTTCTGCTTTATTTTTTGTCAACTGATCTAAGTGAACTCAATGGTCTGAAAGTACGTCATCCAACACGATCATCTGATGTGTTAACACTACTTTGACTGTTTCCCCCAGTACTTGTTCCACGAAGCTGTGATCCTTCAAGCATTGAAGCTGAGATTCCAATGAATTGCAAGGTGCTTTACACTATGCAACTCTAGTGCAATTTACAATAAATAATGTCTTCTCTACTGGTCAGAATTAAACCCATCAGCTTTAAAGCATTAAGTACAGATATGATTCATGAGGTTTAGACTTACTTGGCCTCAAGGGCGAGGGCGATGATGCCTGCAGCCAGAGGAGCTGAAGCCGAGGTGCCTGTGTGAGAGTCTGTGCACTTCTGTCTGAGATCTGTAGTGATCTGTTGGTAGGAGAGAACAGTTAAAGAACTTTCTGCTTGCATTATCTAAGAAACTGACCGGAAGCATTCCAGAAACTTGACCAGAGAGGCTGGGATGATTCAAATGAAGTCTGTAAGGATTTCAGAAAACTTGTTATGCAGTTTCTCTGCTCTGACTGTTTCCCAAATATACCACAGCTTGTGCAAACTCAGGATTTGAGTTGACTGATTAATTTTTTTTTGGCCAGGCCAGACTGATTAGCCCGTCTGCAATAACAGAGTGTCGAGAGAGACAGAATATGATGACAGAGAGAGAAACAGGGTGAAAGACAGTGAGGCATTCTGGGATGTGCAGTGGCTGAGACAGAGCCGCCTTGGTTGAGGCTAAGTGCCAAAAATGGCAAACAGCTATGTGAAAACGTGACAGCCAGGAGATGAGTGCACAGCCATTCACTCTTCCTCATTCAAATGGGGCGTCAGTGAGCATGCGAGAAAGGAAGATTGCCTGTCATTACCCGTACTGCCTAGAAACATCAGCTCATGTTGAGCAACAGATGCTGTAAAATGAATTTTTAAAATCTGTGACTTTTTGAAAAACATAACTCTGAGCCGGCAAGGACTGTGGGAAAATATTTGAGCTCGCCAGCTCCAACAAATGAAGCTGGAAACAAGTGCAAAGGAATGACTGCGCAAAACGCGCTGTAATGGTATGAGGTTACAGCTTTGACTCGAAACGCAGACTTGCAGTCATGTACAAAGCATCATCCTGCAAACCGAAGACAAGGCTGGATGGTCTGGAAAAGTGCTTTGGCAGGGGATACAGCATTATGAAACACAATACAGACCCTGAGGGCAAACGCATGCATTCTCCTCCAACGAAGGGCCACACATCACATGCTTTCCTCATCGGTTCTCAGCATGCCGCGGTCCACCCTCAAACCCCTGTGGGACTCTGTGTTCAAATACCAGCCGTTTTTTCAGAGCCTCAAAGCAAGGGCCTCTGTAACTTTGTGCTATGGTCCACATATTACCATTTGGACCTGCTAAACCACGCATTTACATGTGGTTTCTATCACTAGAGCCTTAAAGAATGCAAGGACGTCAAAAAAAAGGCGGGTGATCAGAAGTGGCCTTCGTTTAGCGGGCTGCTGTGGTTACTTTGTGGGCAGTTTAGCATTTTTCCTCTTCATTTAAAGTGATGCTTAATTTTCTCCATATCCCCATTTGTCTAAATGTAGTCAATGAGCTAAAACATGCCTGGTGTCTGGAGTTAAATTTTATTTATTTTTTTTTTTTTTGGGCCACGGTAGCTACAAGGCTCATATAGATAACGTAACAAAACCTTACAAAAATCTTACATCTATAGATATGTACAATACGTCTATTTAACGTTATTTAAAGCTACGCTAGGTAAGTTCTTTGTCTTGTACAGTATTCTTCAGCATTGAATCCTTCAGCCTTATCTTGTTCATGTTTATCAGTGTTCTCCCACTACAATTCTGGGCATGTATTTCACAAATACGTCATACAATCACTTGGAATCCCTGTGGTGTCAACTACAGCCAAGCTCTCACAATGCTTACCTCAATTGTCAAATAAAATTACTGTTTTCTTAACAAATTTATCTTAATTTAGCATAGAATGGACAGTTTTTTATCCTTTAACCCAGATAAAAGAAAGCTAACTGCCAAGATATATAGATGGCCTTCTCTTTTTGATAACTTAAGCTTTTAGTTTCTTGTCCTCCTTATCTGAAGAGCCATTTCTATTGTTTAAGTAATCTATTCTCTTCATTATAATAATATTACCTCAGCTGTATGGCTTCCAAGCATAAATGACAACCATCTGACAAAAAGAAATTCACCCCAAAGTGGTTGTAGATTTTCAAAAGTAAAGGTCTGTCCCACCTTCAAGATGCATCATCAAACGGGAGTTTTGCTAGTCTATAAACCAGAAAAACACTACAATGGTACTGCTGTGTGATGAGTAGTCAACATTAACAACACATGTAGTGATGGTTACAAGTTTTCATTTTGGCTTGTGTGGCTTTAAGAACAAATGGGCAAGTGTGCAGTTTGTACAATGCTAAACTAGTAGACAACACTAAACTGGTGGCTAATTAGTACAAATTGATAAGCTCTTATTGCTTAGGTAAATTAGCCAGTGCAAAACTAACTAAATAAATAAATAAATAGCAAACTTTAGGCACCAACCACATCTTAGCTCTTTGACTACATTTGGGGTGAAGGGAAGAAATATGCAAACTGTATTTCTGGCTGAACCACTGCTTTAAGAAAAGGGAGCTGTTCAGTGCATTAAGGCAGACTTACAATCTGTTTCTCGTTGAGTCCTCCACTGCTGTAGGTGGTGGCGAGGGTGGAGGAGCAGGCCTCGCTGTACCACGGCACACTCCCGTACTGTGTGCTGCTGCTAATGGACAGAGTGTAGATGCTGTTGGTGTAGCCATCACAGTTGCAGCTGTCCTTCTCTCGCCCGCCATTACCTGATGCCCAGACGAAGATGGAGCCGAGTCCACCACGACCCTGGATGACAAAAAGGCAAAGCACATGCACAGAGGGAAACTGTCAACACCACTACCTTTTATGTTTCTTGTCTGCAAAGCCCCTCTTCAGAGCCCCCTGTGGAAGACCACTGAGACTTGGCAGTAAACGATCAACATCTGGTTCTGAGCAAGCGTCTTAATACCATCAAACATTTGGGCCTCAAACTTGCAGAGAAACACTAAGAACACAGCAGCTTTTCTGGAGGACATCAACTACAGTCTGGGCCGGATGCCGTTTTGAAATCAGCTTTTAGCTCCCAGCGTCTCAGGCCATTGAAATGCTATCACTAACTGAACAGCATGGCCAGACAGCTTTAAACAGGGCTTTACAGGACGATGCCAATTTTCTCAGGTCCATTTATCATGCCGTTTCATATCCTTTAAATTTAAAAAACTCCAACAAACTTTTGTGGGCTACATCACTGCCGAACGACTATCCAAAACAATAAGGCGACTGGAAAAGATTCATGCAGCACGTTAGCGGGGTGTGTTCTAATAACCCACATGGATTTCATTTCGGCCCGCTGTTGCAGGGAGAGGCCAGCGGCGCCGATAACTCAATTCAGATGCTGTTTGCTCGTTACCTTTGATCAGGCTTTGTTTGCGCAGCCCTCCACTGTACCCCCATTCTTAACAATAAGGCAATAAAACGGCCGTAGGGAAAACGAGCCTAATGCAGGGAAAGTTCAGTATGGTCTTTGAGATGTAGCTTCTTTGTCCATGTACACACCTGCTTGACTTCGGGCATCCACTCACATGTGTTTGCAGAGCCTCCAGCTTTGTTTGCTTTAGGATTTACTCTGCAACATAGATCTCTTTTCCTGAAACAGATCTGACTCGCTGCCAAAGCCTGGCATTTGAGATCTGACCGGCAGAGAACACTCACAGGTTGGATTAAAGGCTGGAGAAAAAGCTGTGCCAGAGCTCTGAAAGGAATGATGCACAGCTGATAGATGGAAGGCCCACCTTGTGAATAAGGGAAATAACGAGGCCAGTAGTGAACAATGAAAATTTGGACTTCAAAAGCAGAGAAAATGCTGTGAGGACCACCTATAATGATGTAATTGGGAGCTGTTTGTATATCAAAACAAGCTTGAAGTCATTTTTCTGTTTTTTTTTTTTTTTTTTGGAATCGAAACTGTACTAAATGTTACAACAATATTATACATAAACTAACTTTTGAGGTAAGGAAGCCCCATATCCCCATAGCCTTTCATTTCCATGGAGTTCTCAGCATTAACATAATGAAAATGTGATAAAATCTAACAGACTTTCTTCTGCTGTTTTAATGGCTTAAATAAAGTAATTACCCCCTTAAAATCCCAGGCTTATTACATACTAAAATTTATTATTTGGTAACTACAGGCACCACAGTGCAAACCGACTGAGCTATTCTTAGGTTATAGAAGTGCGCAGTAAAACTTTGGGCCTGTCGGTTGGCCCTGGCCATTGATGGTTAATTTAGTTGGGTCAATTTTGGCATTTCAAAATTTCATCTGATTCCTTGACAAAGATGCATCACACCAAACCCTTTAAACTAGAAAAATGAACTGTTGCAAACAATAATGCTACTTATCGAAGGTCAACCCTTCCTGTTTTAACTGTATGTTTAGAGCAACTGCCTCCTGTTTTAAGAAGAAAAATTTTACCCAGAAAACTTGCGAAATGGCTCACGCCTGTGCCAAGGCACAGATATGTGCCTTTGAGTGCATTTAACAAGAGTCAGTTGGCAAAACAGTAGATTAAACGGTTGATAATTATGCAACGTTGAAAGATTTTGTAAAAGCCCATTTACACGGAATAGGCCCACTGTACAAACAAATGTTCAGCTTCCTCAGGCCTGACCAAAACTAGTTAAGAGTGTGGTTAAAGTGTGGTTTGTCACACTAGATAATTAAACAGATTCTACAAAGACTGCATTCAAAACAACTTACATTTCCAACATATTACAGCACCGGAGCTCAGTTCCATTTGCTCTGGCCAATTTAAACCCAGAACATATGACTCACTAATTGTAACCTAGTAAACACTATGCCCTAATCAAGTCATATGGTCTGTTAACCATAATCCAGTTTTAGAATAATTTTTGCCTCAAATTCAACTGTAAGGCAAATGGTTTCAGCTGTGAGACTAGCATTTTCTTACTTTTCAGGTTTGGTTTAAAAGGCCTATATCATGAAAAATTACTTTTCCTCAGTTATTTGAAACAAAAAAGTGTTAGACGTAGTATGTAATCACAGTTTGAAGTCAGCTTCTCATTTGAATTTTCCTTTTCCACCTTAAACGGTGCATCAGTTACATTTTGGCATCTCAGGCCCGTTTTTAGGTGAAATGGGAAAACTGAACGAGCTGGCGAAAGAAGAGCTGACTTCAGCCTTGCAAAAAGTCAAACGTTGTGAGACATTTTACAAGAAAGGATTCTGCATTTGAGGAAATGTTTCCTGCCAGAGATGTTAGAAAAGCGGCTATAGCTGAGCGAAGGCTTAGCCTACACTAGGACAATAGCATGTACTGAGACATTTACAGTCAAGGTGGTAAAATGATACTTAAATAAATGGACATACAACATAGTGGCTCCCAGGATGGATGTATTATTGTTGAACGGACAAAATGGCTCTTCTTAATATTTGGGTTTCCGAGCCCGAGCTAGTCTCTTTAAATATCAAGAATTTAAGTACTGCTGTTATGATTTACCTCATATCCTGTTATGATATACCCATCTTTTTGTTTACTGTACGTCAGAAATTGCTCCCACAAGCACGTATGATTAACGCAGCCTCACTCGGTCTTCAAAAGCACCATCCCCTTATTTAGCATTAAAGCTTCTGTGCAGACACAGGTGTTGTAATGTTTTAGACAGATTATTCTGTACATTGTGTGAATGCAAACCAATCCCTGCAGATGAATGACAATAAGACCACACCTATAATTACAGTAAATTAAAGTCTTTCCTATTCACTGCTGTAATCATTAGTTAAAGTCTAAAAGCTATTTTGCTTTTGCAGTGTGGTAATGCAGACAGCAGGGAAAGCCTTGGCTCTACTGTCTGCCATTGTCTGCTATCTGGCCCCAGGCCAGTTTCACTACTCTAGCAACATGGCCGTGTGTGTGCGTGTGTGTGTGTGTGTGTGTGTGTGTGTGTGTGTGTGTAAGAGTGAGGGAGAGAGGCTGAAATTAATGCCGTTCTTCTTCTCTTCATGTTATGGCAGTTTAGCACGAAGGCCGTAAAGCAATTAGGCATTAAGAATGTCTACACCAAACACACTCCGGAAAATCTGCATAAATATTTCTCTGTGAAAATTACCCTTTAATGTGACATTTAAATTAAACGAACGTCACTCCAACTGCTAACTGCTAATATGACTCAAGGCACTTGCTAACGGAGCTGGAACCAAATCAAGCCCACCCACTCCCCATCCACCCCCTCCTCCCCAGTCACCCTCACTGACTTCAAAGCAAATAAAAAAAATAAATCTCTCTCATGGCATTCTGGACTGTACATTCCTGCCCTCGATAGATGCCTCCCCCGGTAACAGTTAGAGATTATGAGGCTCAGTGATGCCTTTAGGACCTAATTCAATTGAGCGATGGTCACCAGTCACAGTAGGTTAGAGCATTTTCAGCTCCGATCTGTGCTCTAACGCAGCATTGCACTATAAAACTTGGCCAGCATGTTAATAAAAGAACAAACAATTTAAAAGAGTAGCTATATTTCACGGCGACTGAAGACTACAGCATTGCAACTGTAGTAATATACAGAGTAAACAGGTATCACTAGAGGAGGGAAACTCATGATTTGATTTGATTTGATTCACAATGCTAAGATTAAGAAACAACTATCAATGTATTTTGAACTGTGATTTATATATAAGCACATAAGTTTACCTATGTTTCTTGGAAGTAAGTGTGATTCTGCCAGTAAAAACACTATATATCATTAGAATAAATTCAAATAAATATACATAAAAAGTTAAAAAAAAAATATATATATATATATATATATATATATATATATATATATATATATATATATATATATATATATATACATATATACAATGGGGACTTGCATGAGCAGAGGCTTTTGAAAATGGCTAAATGAATACATAAACATACACAGAAGTGCTATGCATTGTATTCTTATTCTTATCCTTATTATTATTATTATTATTATTATTATTAATAAACTGCTTTTTAATTCATAGTTTTGCACATTTATGCATACATAGTTGCCTTTGGCTCATTTTAAAAAGTACAGCAAATAAGCACTGAACATTTTATCAAATGTGCCTGAACATTGGCAATTCCTTCCACCAAAAAAGCCAAAATAGTAAAGTGGGTTTTATATTGGACATTCTCTGGATATTTTACTTCTCTCCACAATTTCTCATTATGTAAACACCCAAAAACGATCAAATCCACATTTTCTCACCCCTGAAAGACAGAGAACACACAACCAAATATATTTCCATTGTTAACCATTGCTGAATACAATGCTTCTAAAGGGCAGATTGCAGATGCTCTAAGCATGTTTAATCATTTTCTGAGCTTTTTTCACTACAAACGGAGAGGAGAAAGTCTAAATATTACAATCAAAGCAAACTTTACCACACTGTCAAGGACAAAGACATAAAAATGTCACGTTAGGTTCAGCTCAGCTATATAAATACTTAAGTATTTGCCAGATTAACCTGAACTTCGTCTCATCCCAGTTAAGTCTGTAAAGCATTTGACAGCCCATCCTGTTTGCTGAATTGTTCTCTTCCTTTCTGGCTAATTCCAGTTTGTTTAGTTGGTCAGAGTAGAAACAGACTTTGCTTAAGCTGCAAAGCAGTCGTTACTTAGCAACTGGTGCTCAGCAGAATGATAAATTATGGAATAAAAAAAAAGTGCTGTTATCACAAATAACAGCACAGGTAGAGCGCTTCTCAGCCAATCAGACTGCGCCATCAGAACTAACTGTTATAGAAATATATATTAAATATCCTACCTTACAAAAACTCTGGGTGTAGTGAGCACTTTATAGCAATGGGAATGCAGAGCCTATATAAAAATATGATGGTTTATGAACTGAACTATCTAAGAATCAATTATTATGCCCTATGTAAAATCTACTTGTTCAAATAGGACTATTTACAGTGCAAAAACCAAAAGTAATAAGCAGGCCCACCTCAGTCACTCCCCGTAGAAAAGCCTCTTTAGCCAGCTTTGCGGGGCCATCTACAGTCTTGCCATCATCTTCTGGTCCCCAGCTGGCACTGTAGATGTCGATGTGCTGAGGATTTAGGCTGAGAGACTGAGCCTCCACCACATCAGTCACCTCTCCATCCAACATGCGCACTCCTGCAGAAAAATAGTGTAATAAACTTGTAATAGAGTAGCACAAACATTCCTCTGCCGTTGCAATGATTCCATTACAATTTGTTCGGAAACCACTCAGCGCATCAAGAAAGTTCCACCATGACTCTATTATTGTATTTTTTTAACTTCAATGTTATCATCATGAAAATCAGTCACCTTCACTGTATTTTTACCACTGCTGTAAGCCAGTACTGTACTATCACCAATATTGATGCATTGAGGAGACACTGGGCCAAAAACAATTGACCAAAAAAAAAATCTGGATGCATGTAGTCTGAAGGCCACATAATGTGCCACAAAATACAGCATTCCTGTCAACAGAGAATGGCTCATCATCTACTTTTAGCTACTTTGTGCTTTGGTACAGTCAAAAACGGAAGCTACAGTTTTTTTGCTAACCCGAGTGAAAACATTATAGATTAAGACCGAGGTGTTTATTCTCACTCTACTCAACAATCTGATGGAAAATCTGTTTACATACACACTAACGGTAATCAGATCCAAATTAACGAAAATGCGTAGAGTACCACTTAATGTAGACCTCACCATGACAACGGGCATCACATGAATTCCAGTCAGAGTGAGATGAGCAGCAGTGAGCAGTGCTTGTGTTCTTAATTGCTTTAAAATGATGTCCGACTCGTTCTTCACATGTACTTTTTAAAGAAGGACGATAGAAAGATGCCGTGTCCTTAGACACATAAGCTGGACATCTGTCCCATCGCTGTCTTTTTTTAAGATCTCCTACGCAGACCAGTTATTGCTCCCGCATGCTGAACGTTCTAAACTTACTATGATGTGACGCACATGAACAGAACATGTGTAAACTTTCAGACTGGAAAGGTAATCAGATTCAGGCATTTAAACAACTAACATTTTTCTATTTAACAAATTATTTACAGGATTACCCACCTTGTTGAATCAGATAGAAATTGGATTCCAAATAGCCTCAGTTGCACTACTCTATTCCGAACGAGGTGTATACATGGTCGTATTCTATTGCAACTGAGCTATTAGTCGGATTATTAATGGATTACTAGGCCACATGTAAATGTGGCTATTGCTTATCTAAATGTTCCTAAACAAAAACAAATACACAGCTGATATTTTAAATTGTGATCTGCTGCTGCTCAAAATGTTTGAATGTGTCTGTACTAACCAGTGCAGGAGTTTGCAGAAAAATATGTTTAATCACTTTCTCATTACAACTTTTTTTTTTTTGGACCGTGACACATTATTGGGAGCCTGAAGTAATAAACGATGAAAAAACTGGAATGACTAACACCTTTTTCTCATAAACGCATATCCTGACCACATTTCTCTAGGTCACTACTTTTGCTTTTCATATCCTTACAAAAACTATTGCAGGTATAAGAGACGCTCACGAGTGATAACAGATCATCATTCAACAGCCCAGAGAAAGAAAGAGCTACCAGAGAATAGGATTTCTGAGTAGGATCAGATTCCTCATCCATCTCTTGTGTTTTCAGTCACAAAAGCATAGCCTAGATCCTCTCTGCTATTGAAACAGCGCAGGAACACAGGTCATGGTCATAAACTTTTATGGATAAAGTTGCCACTACAATATGTCCAGTCCTAGGGGGGGGGAAGACAGGGAGAAACATAAAATCACTTAAATGAGAAAGGACCTCAGGATCCACTGTTGGATGAAACAAGGTTCCAGGTGGAGACTTTATTTCAACTTCAAGGGATTAAAATGGCTGCAGTACACTGAAAGAAGACATCAGGAGAGACTGTGCAGAATATAAAGTAAAGGATCTTTAAACCAGAAGAAGTGGAAGAGGAAGAGAACTCAATCTGGAGTTCATTCAGAGGTGACAGGCAACTGCTTTCCTCAGCACTGTCAGGCGTTCCTTTATAAAGGGAGAACAATGGTGGACTATCGTGACTATCAGTTTCCACTTTCTCTGCACGAAAAGAATCCTAATGCCTGCAGGAGGCTTGAAGAGGAGGCAAAATCCCTCAGTCTGAAAATGTCAATTGTGTTTGAGTTATTGCAATTGATTCAGGATCAAATATGTGATGTGGGCAGAAACTGTACACAGTCTCCTTTCTCTGATAGGTGAGTTAACATGCCAGAAAGCTGGAAAATCAATGACAGATGTCTTCAAAACAATGTTGCTTTGCCTTTGGTGCACAACGTCTTGAAGCTATAGCTAGTGATAAACAAGTGGCAAGCAAATTACTCAAAACTAGAGGAGTCATTGCTGTGTAGAAAGTGGGTTCTAATGCTGAATGCACACTATGCTATTTTAGCCCTGATTTCTCTTCACAGACAATTTAAGGACAAGTAGGAAGAACAACAAGGAGCAACTGTCAATTAAGTTGTAAGAGGAATTACTCAGGGGATGAAGCAGAACTACAATCATGCTGAAAGACACCAGGGATCCAAAGGTACAGTGGACCCATGGTTCGGTATGAACGATAACGTCTCATTATCTTCATATTAAACGAAAAATTAAATGAAACATCATCCTGAACAATGACATCAAAAAACAATGACCTCAATTTTGCCTATATACAAAATTGGGCCTGGTTTCTGTCTGTAGTATGCAAAATCAAAGGAAGAAAAACATTAAAATTAAAAGTGCTTCTTAGCTTTGACAGCCTGTAGGTACTTTGCATTCACTATTTTAAATCATTAAAGAGAGCTAGGCAGGGTGTCTGTGTCAGTTCGTTTCCAATTTTTCCTTGTAAGTTCAGGAATTACCTTGCTGCAGAAAGTGTGTGTTTGGGCGAGGGGGGAAGGGGGAGCGTGTCACTGTAAAGGCCACTGCACACCGGACTGACCATGTCAGGCAGCATAGCGTCACATAGCATATTGCTGCTACAGATCTGTAGCAAGGAGAACCATTAACAGCCAACTTTAAGTTAATTTGTACTCTATACTTTATATATTGAATGAAATAAAGTGTTCACCATCATTCATCATGCTTGGCATCCATTTAACTACCTCTTCACAAACTTGCTGATTTCGTGCTGAATAGCAGAAAATGGCTAAGCCAGTAAGGTTAGCTAAGGTAAATTACCATTAGCATTTGCCTGTTTACCTAAAAGACTGGCTGCTAGAGAGTGCTTGCGCTGATGGGTGGACTAAGATTTAAAAATATATAAATAAAAAAAAAGGTTTTGACCTTTTGGTGTACAGTGGCCTTAACTTCTGTCCATCTCACTAGCACTCGCCACTGTCCCGTTGGAGCTGAGGGATGATTTGTTTTTTATTTCTCCTTGTCTTTTCTATCTCATATTTGCATGTAGAGTACGGAGAGGTTCCAGGGAAATTCTGATAGGCTGCAAAGATGTTCCATAGATCTGAATGTACGATGTGTGTGTAGTCTACAGCGCCATAAGCAAATGTTAGAAGTTATAGGAAAATAATGCCACGAATCACGTGTGCATCTTGAATCGCAAGGGGTGCGTCGAGCAGTTCAACAATACACTGTGTACCATTGCATCCCTAAAGGACAACATGTTCAGCATGGATACAGGAAATGCACACAGGGAGGTAGACTAGTAGATCCAACAGTAGCTTCAAAATTGTGTTGCTTAGTGTGAAGTTGTTTCACCCTAATTAACAGTATCCCATCAGCCCTGGCCTCACAGCTCAACTGAGTTCTATCCCTTGAATTTAACTTGTAATTATTTTGGTTATATGGTTTTATGATAAAATGGTTTGTTTAAAACAGTACTCAACAATCCTCTAACTCAAAAGGGTTAGTCTAGAGGGTTAACGTGAAGTCCTAAAATGATTTTTGCACCTGTACAAGACAACATATGACCGGCAACAAAATGATACGTTGAAAGTCGTGTAGGGTCCACAAGTAATAAAGTGTGGATAGCAGTCAGATATCAAGGAGAGACCGTCTGAGCCTGAATATAAATTCCAAATGTCTTTAAGCCCCTCAAGGACATCAAGAAAGCTGGCATTGGTTTCTTAACAGGAAATGAAAAAGGCATTAGAGGTATGCTTAAGAAAAAAAAAAAACTGTATAACAGCACAGGACTACCTCATACAAGCCTAAAATCTAAATTCTCCTCTGCAGGATTCAAGCAGAGGAAGATTTTGCCCAACACTTGAGTCAGATCTGTTACCAAGCCTTTTCCAACAGTGGATTTTCCTCTTCTCCAAGCCCTTCCAGGCCAATATGTTTGGCTAATGATTGTTGGCAGTGGAGTAAACTCCTCTGTGCTGTATCCAAACTAGAGCATGGCCCACTGCTGCTTCCGAGGCATCCCTTAACAGAAGGCAGATCCGGACAGGCTTAGCCAACGCTGTGGGTCAGCTTTCCAAAGCAGTCCTTCTGTTCTTCCTTGGTTCCTTTCTTCACGTTCGCCTTCCTTTGCTTCTTCCGACCTTTTGGTAATGGCTATTAAACTTTTTAAGGGAGGGGTCCCCCTAAGGATGCAAGGTGAAGCCACATGCTGGAAGGTTGCTTTGCATCTGCTGCCTGTCAATTGGAAGCTAAATCAAGAAGTGTCGTTACATGTAAACGGGGTCGGGATGGATAACTGAGCAGGAGCTGGGATGTCTCCCAGAGTGCATGAAGAGCATGAAGCCTTTGCCATGTGCATTATGGGTGAGTGAGAAAAGAGAATTTGTGTACAAGCTTCAGAAGGGGAAAAAAATGCTCCATGACCTAAAAACAGATTCAAAGGACAGCCCAAAATATTCCCTGATGGTCTTTGGGGAGAAAATGATTGCCAAAAGTCTCAACTGGGACATTAGAAGAGGATATTACAGGGCAGCAAGACGGAAAAAAATGACAGCAAGCCTTTTTTCAAACAGTAAGGGCAGCAAGCTCAAAGGACTCAGCATGTGTTTCACAGCCACTTTGCTAGAATCAGGACTGCAGTCATGTCTGAAGGCTTCCTGTGCAATAGCAGTCTTGCATAAAAATAAACAAAATAATAATAAATGGACCTCAGACTTTGCCTCCTATTCATCCCTACCTGCACATCATAGACTGACAAAAATCTTTGCCTCAAATATATTGACAATATTGTTGCATGTCTTAGAAATTAGTCCTGCAGAAATACAAAGTGGCACGCATGAGGTATTCGAAATAAATGGAACGTGCAACATCAAACTTCTTGTCCTCAAATGTAGTCACAAGAGCAAAGCAGGTTAACTTCTGGAGTTCATAGTAGTTGTAGTCCTTTAGATAATCTGAAAGCTAGTGAATGAATGCCCCAAAAAAATGACCAAAAGTTGTTTAGTCGTGGGCTATAATGCCATATATTAAGCCAGCAGTGACATTTTACAAAAACTCATTTACATGATACTTCTGTTGTTTCACAGTTAAAATGACACCTTAGTGATACATTTTTAGAAGTGTTTTTTGTTTTTTATCTCAGCGTTAAAAAAAAAAAAAAAAGCAGCAGCACTACCTGCTCAAATTGTTCATAGTAGGCTGTATCCAACATGGCTGGATGTGTTCAGTCTTTTCTAAATCTTTACATGAATGGAGGTTAGATTCAATACTAGGATGAAATTTAAGCCAAAATCTCAAAAGAAATCAGACAGACAGGAAACTTTCCCAGAGTTCGTTTTTCCATATCCTAAACAGAAAAGATGGACAATGCAAAGGTCAACGTTAAGGGTGGGGCTCAAATGACCTCATTATATACGCTTTGTATAAGAAACACAAACATAAAAATTTCAGGTGTTCCTGTGCCCTATTCATTGTGCCTTGCCACACCTAGAGAACTAAGGTTAGGCCAAAACCTGCTTAGGGATCATGTTGCTAAGCTTCAACAATTGAGAAGCAGGATATGGAGGGTAACATTTAACCAGCTTTTCCCTTGCCCTTGCAGCTCCTCAGAGAACACTAAGGATTGGATGTCACCTATCAAGCCTCCAACAATCGAAGGATTTAGCTGGGTTCCAAAGCCCAAAGATGGCAGGAAACACATGGAGGAGTAATGAGATAAAATACGCACTGAATAGGATAAAAGTGTCTCCGCCAATTAAAAGGATTACACATGCTTATGTGCAAATCTTTGGCTCGGAGGATCCAGCGCTGGGGTCTGTGATAATAACTCGCACACTTCTGCTACTGAAGCAGAGCAGAGGCCATCACTAATGACTAGAATGATTTAAACTATAAATTCAGATGCATCCTTACTTTGGAACAGAGATTTGACTGCTAAAATGTTTCAGTTTGATCATCGCTCTAAAGTTAATGAGGCACAAGGATACGATAATAGCTTGACACGAGGGAAGAAATGAACGAGGGCGATGGAGCAAAGAGGACCATGTGGTGAAAAAGTTTGAATATGCAGACTCACCTCCAATCTTGGCATTGTAGGCCACCCCGACACCACAGATGTCATTGTTGGCAATGGCAGCTACTTCTCCAGCACATCGCGTCCCGTGTCTAACAATGGAGAAAAGAAAGAAGAGAAAGTCAATGGTTAGCGTTTTCACCTTGCCACAAACTTTTAAGGTCCACACAGAGGTGACCCAAATTGCCTTCTGAACGCCGCCCCTCCAGTCCTTAAAGCAGAATGCAGGTAAGACTGGTTTAATGGTGTCTCACTGAGTATTAAACATTGTCAGCTTCTTCATTTTCTTTCTGTACAGTGGAGGGACAAGCTGGCACAATGGAGACAAGAAAAAATAAACTCGCGCCGACAGGTATTTGGCTCGCTTTTCGCTTAACTCAAGGAACGAAAAGCAGAGTAAGCGATTCCTGCCCACAAACATCTAAACATTTCTCTACATCAAGGACGACCTTGAGTTTCTAAGCCTCCGCTGCCCCAGTGTGCAGCTATGAACCGGGGAAAATGAGATGACATGCTACCATCAGACTGGCAGAGTTGCCAAATTAGATTTACGTAGTCAACAGAAAGCTTTTCTCACAGCCTCCTGCTCCCGAGGATTTGAGCCCTTTCATTCCTGACACACCGGCGAGAGACGGAGAGAAAGAGCCCTTCAGAAAGTACAGGAAATGGAGGAAACACTGGGCCCTCACATTTCAGTCAGGTTTATTTGTCTGCGATATGGGTCAGACATGTACAGTGGATGTACACTGGTGTAGAAACGTTTTAGAAGAGGATCAAAATTTGACCTTACTAATGAAAAAAAGATTGGCTAGATCAGTACAGTCCACATTTGTGGGACCTTCACTTCTCCTGAGGCATGAGCAGAATTCTCCCTGTGGGTGAATGGATCTGCTATAGTCATATTACAGTAGCCGTGATGGATTATATTGCTGCAGCTGCATCATAAGCTATCCACCAACAAGTAAACACATTGGGTTGAGTGTGGGGTAAACTAGCCAAGCAGACTGGGGTTCAATCATTCTTGAGGAGCAAATGTCCAAGCAATTGCATAAACCCAGTGAGGTGAGAGCTATTGAGGTCTTTTGTATTGTATATGTAAAAACATTGGAGCACTTCGAACACTTCCAAGCATGATCTAACCACCAATCTGTAATGTGAGAAAATAACTTTCTAGTGATGATAAATCCACAGGTTATGCGGTCAGCAGCAGCAGTTACTTCCTAGTTGCTTTTCACTCCTTTAAAAAAGCAGCTGTTGATCGACATTCTACCATATTAGACAAACCCCACATTGACAAAATCCCTGACACCTCAAAGCAGTCTGCCAGGTCAGCAGACCTAGCAAAGTCCACTGAGCAGCTCAGCTCAATGAATGCGGATGGAAGAAAGGATTGATCAAACCCCTGGAGATCACCTCCAGACACCAGTTCGAAGCCAGCACAAAATGTCAGAGGTTAACGTTGCAGACTTATTCACTTCTGTATGAACTCCCATAAGCAACATCACAGGAAAAAGCTTACATCAGAAAACAGTTAAAGCTTTGTACGGTCTCCAAGCGACTTGGTGCAAAGAAAGAAACGACATGGGATGTTTGGGTATGAGGGCAACCTAAGCACTGTCACCATCCTTGGGAGATCGGCGGGGGCATTCTGTAAAATGATTAAAGACAGGTAGGGGTCTTTTCTTTTCCTACAGTCATTACCTTAATGAGTATTGTATAAAGAAAATACAGTTGGGGGAAGGAGGGTAAGACTTTGTGGTAACGTAAGTTTTAACACCCCCCTGCTCAAATCCCAAACATATACAAGTCTAAATGAAATTAAGTTAGCATTCTCTACAAAAAATATTAAATTGGGCATTTTTCTGTCCATTTTACTGCATGACCTATTTATTTGCAAACATAAAATATGAATAGTGTCATGACTTCTGCACAGTCCACACTGGAGTATTTCCCCATATTTGTTAAACTCACAGTTGAACAGTCAATTTTGCATTTAAGAAGTGCAGAAGTGTGTTCTTTACAGAGGATAATTTATTTTTTACTTAAATAAACAAAACTTAATTAGGGGTGTTCAAATTTGGCATCCTGTCTTTTGTTCATTGCACTCTGTGGTCACATTGAATGTCTGTGTATTCGGTCAATGGTCATCAATTCTGGTCCTAGAGTCCAGCACAGGTTCCCTGTTACAACACACCTGATTCAACTAATCAGTTAATTATTAGGTGTAGAAGGCATGTTAAAGCAGACAAATCGCCAAACACTGCTGGACCGAACCTCTGCTTTAGGCTATTATTTCGGTTTGGTGAATTTAATGAAATTCTCCCAGATGAGACGCCTTCTTTAATCTTCTGCACCCCTATACTATGGTCTGGGAGAATCCTGACTTAGAAATTGTGAGCATGCAGGTGAGTGATATGAGACATGGCTTCAAGTTTCTACCAGAAGCTGCACTAAAAACAAGCCAGCAGATGGTTTGGTCACAGCTTTTTTCCACTGTAATTGGAATCCACTGAATTGAATCTGTATTTTAAGTGATTTGAATATGCTTCAGCTGGCTGGCAACAGGCGTCAGCTTATACAACCAGTTGGCACGTTTGGGTAACATTTAGGATAGCTGGCATGTGACAGTTTTAGATTCATATTACCTTTTCATTTCAAACAAGCAAATGGCATAAAATAAGTCGATAACTTCATGGTTCTATACTGAATTCAACTGCAGCTATGAGAAACCACATGCTGTGCACATTCTAAATGAGATCTTCAAGCAAATGTATGGGCGTGTATTACATAGTGCACTCTGCAGCACACACATCAACATGCTGTAACTCTGGCAGCATGAACACTGGCATGTACATGCCAATGAACTGGGCTGTCAAATTATAATACCTATAACTTTACCTACTGAAAAAGTCTCTGTGAGAGAGATGTCAGGGTATCTCATTATTTTTTCCAGCATAGTATAACTGAACTATAAAAGACTCAACTGCTTTGAATCCATATAATGGATCCAAAACTACCTTAGGACTGCCAGCAGACCAGGGACAAAGAACCAAGATACACATCAAAGTGTATGTTGTAACTACACTCTTAAAAATAAAAGGTGCCAATAAAAGGGTTCTTTGGCGCTGTGCCACAGAACAGTGCTTCGCAAAACAGTCCTCAAGACCTTCGCAGACTGTCCAAATTGTTGTTCTATACCGATGCTTCAGGAGCTGGGCCTATCTAGAACGCCCTGAGGACTGATCTGAGAACCTCTGGCAATAGAGCACCACTACTGATTCCCTAAAGTACCTTAAAAGAACCATTTTTGCAATTGAGGTTTGCAAGTGTGAAGAACATTTTCTAACTGTTGGGCTCATTTATATTTGGAATTCCCTTAACTCCAACTAAAGCAGAAAGCCACACGGATAAAAAGTCACAACTGATGGGCAGATTTTATGCCGTAAATTTGGCGATAATAATGGCAATTACATTCTCACACATGCTGTACACTGACCCAGCTGAACTTGAGGGTTGTTTTATGCATCTTGTGATATTCTAAAGCAATCTGCCATGAAAGGTCGTGCATTACTGTATTTTGAGCATGGCTCTGAAAAGGGCTCATCCACATTTTAAAAGCATAACTTTGTGTTCTGTCATCAGCCACTCAGCGCTCCTGAAGAGATGATAACACATATGTACATGTCAAAACAGACATTCATATCTTCCATGTGCCAAACAAGGTCCACAATGTGGAGACCACTCTTCATTCTGTGTTTGGTCTGTTTAGACGCCTTTGGTCCATATTATGGTCATATTTTAAACTAACTGCAGAGTTGGCTGTTATTAGTGCGCACCAGCGTTTTAATCAAACTAACCTGTTGAGTTTGAACACAGTCATAAAAGAACCTTCATATAATTTAATTGTTTGATACGGGTCAAAAGTATTTCCAAGTATTGTTCGTCCAAGCCAAGAACTATTTAGGAATCTTAATTTTTAAGAATGCATTGTTAACACCCTCTGCGTGTACAACCAACTGCAGATTTGAAACCTGAAAATGTTATATTTAGATGTTGAGTATGGAAGTCTGAAGAGCCCATGAGATAGTTATACTTTTCTGGATTATCTGGAGATATCAAGTTAATTAACTTATCTCGCGATACAGTTGCTGCCTTGAGATAACTAGATAACAGTGCAGAAAATTACAGCAACAGCTCACAACCTCTCTGGACTTCCACTGTTGATGCTTCTGAGCAATATTGCTAATACATACAATTTAATGCTGAAAAATGAGCTCCTTGTCCTTGGATATTAAATAAATATAGGGTGGTCCTGACTTGCAAAGTACTTTACAACACCCTCTACTAAACACTTCATTAGTTTCTCAGAGTTGTGCAGAGGATTATCAAAAGCAATGATGGCTGTCCTTAACAAAACCCATCAGTGACAACATTCTGCTCAATTTGACAGGCACTACTGCTATAACAAAACGAGGTACAGTGCTGTATTTGCCTTAATACAGTCAGTCCAAGAATTTTTAATGTGACACAGCCTCTCTTGCTCTCACTCACATAAAAGAACAGCGAAGCCAGTTCAAAGACAGTCACAGGCTCCATTTGATGAAGAATAACCTAATAAGCTAATCATGCAGCAGTAACAGTGGGAAAATATTGGAGCCTTTTTGCTTTACTTAAGTGGAGAAAATCCATCACTTCAGAACTCATGACCATCTGCTCTCTAATAGTGCATTTTAAAGAGAACAGACCTAATCCCTGGGCTCTTTATATAACTTCTTACAGGATGCTAACCAGCAGCGGCATGCCAAGCATGCAGTCTTTGTCGCCCGTTTCCATGCCTATGACAATAGGACCGCTTTAGTCTGTCTTGGGGCAGGGCAAGTGTTTACCATTTTAGACTTGACAAATTATAATTCATTGTGGAACTGCAGACTCAGCAGACCAGAATGTTATTTTTCAAGAGGGCAAGCAATGTGCATGGCAAAAGCCACCATGGCAGTACATTAGCAAAACAAAAATCCTTCCTGGAATAGCAATCAGAGGTCAGACGGAATGTTTCCAAAAAAAAAAAAAAAAAGAAGAAGCATAAAAGGGCAGCATAAATGATGCAGAGGAAATACCCCACGGGGCCTTTATCAGACACAAAGCCAATATAAAACTATTATGCTGACTCATCATACCCAAGAGACATGATCGTTTTGGTCCCATCACTTCATACAAGCAAACTGATTTGACATAGACCCCCTGACATTAACTGCTCTATTTAACAAAACAAACAAAAATCCAAACGGGCTGCAGGCCACATGCCAGTGCCAACTGCGGTAGGTCTAGCTGCATTTTTCCCATCCAAAATGCAGTCAAGGCAGTGAATCACAATAGACTGCCTGCAGTAGACTGAAAAATTACCCCATGTTACAGCATTCAAATGCCAGACTCACAGCCGGAGTAATGGCAGAGTCGGCAGCTGCAACCCTCGAGAACTGCTGGATGACTGAGGCCATGTGAAGAAGCACAAAACAGAGATGACTGACAGCAAAAGAAGTGAAATTTTCAAAAGGAGACTAAAAAAAAAAAAAAAAGATGGGAAGTGCTGCTGAGTGTCATAAAGGCTACTGTGACTACACATTTAACTTTTCATAGTGAAAAGCATCGCCAAGTGAACACAGCAATGAAAGTTAACATATTCCACAGGAATTAGCCCGTGATTTAAATTTTTGTGCATTTCATTTAGGCTAATACATCCAATGCAGCTGGATTCATGGCCAGCTTAAATTGGATTAGGTGGGTTTCCAGCTGGCTTATCAGCTCCCGGAGGCAATTCATCCAAAGCAACAGCCTCGGCACTGTCAGCAGACCAGGATGAACAAGGATCGAGGTGCATGTCCAGTAGCAACAGCGGTCTGAACCTTTTGCCCTTACAGATTTTTCACTAGTTTATCAGCATTATTCAGTTAATCAGTGGTCAATAACCCTGTATCCCTGCAAGTGGTTTAGTTTAGGCCCAGTTTTTTTTACTCTACATTAGCTGAAAAGGGTGTGTTAGATTTGGGGTATGAAATCTACAGGAAAGTAGACCTCCAAGAGGAGGACCAGTGACCATTCATTTAGACAGTTGCTGTGTTACAGTTTCAGCACATGCATGTGAATGCTGGCCAGAGTGAAACATATCACCATGTAGAATCTGCACTCTCTGTTACTGTTTCCTATCACTGTGTAAAGTATGCACAAGGCCTGCTTTACTGTTGTATACACTCCTCTCTTTTCTGAGTGAGTTGTTCATGTGGTTTTCTGTTCACTTTTCTGTGCATATTGTGGAGAGTCGATTCTTGAAGGGGTGTCCAATCTTAGGGCCAGTATAGGTGCAAGTTTTGACTCCAACAAAACAGGAGCTCACATGATCAGCTGTTTGAATCAGGTGTGTTCCTGCTTATTTGGAATGAAAATCTGCACTATAAAACTGGACACCACCGACTTAGAGACAGTGAACTGCATGGTTCACTAAAAGGAGAACATGATTAGTATTTTTCATGTGTTGGAAAAAATTGAATTTTTTTTATCATACTGCCAACCAATTCCACGTCTCTAATCTCTGACGGCAAAGAAAGTTTCCTACATTTAATTTCAATTCGAGTCGATCAACATTGCACCTGCAAATGCTGATAAGCAAAAACACTCTTCTCTAAATCCTTCACTTACAGGCAAATATTTGAATGAGAAAAAACATCCATCAAAACCCAATTTGGTAGCAATAACTTCCATGGCAGACAGTTACACAAATGAATGCAGAGGCAGCCTCTCAGCTGACAAACTGAGTTCTGTACTGTGATTTCAAATCTGGCAGAAGGACCAAAAGACATTCATACTCATACTGGAGCTCCAGTGACAGCCAAAAGGGCTTTACTTTTGATTGTGCTGCCATAATGTTGCCTAGAAAGAGACATGCAGGCTGATGATTTATCACAAATATTTAACCATACGCAGCAAGAGCGCAGAATGCCAGAGCCGCGCCAAACAGTCTTCCTACCACAAAGAGGAGAGCATTCCAGAGAAGAAAAAGCAGTTTTTTTTCCCACACCAAGGAAAAAGACTTTTGCACATTGTTAAGTAACTATATGAAAGCAGCATTCTCTCAAGGGAGATGGATATCATGCTGTTATTGCTCCACTTAGCTCCACTAACCTCATCTGAGCCATATTTCCTCAGAAGCAGCTCGCTGAGTAACTGGCCCACTTCTATGGAAAACCATCTCAAAAATTCAAGCATTTAATACATTATTTACACACAATACAGAACGCCTGCGCACACACAAACAGATACCATGCTCTGGATTTCTCTGATTCTCCAGATTGGAGACAGAGAGGGCAGTGAAGAGGCTTGGAAGCAAATATGATATTACCTTAAGTAAACATGTGGGCTTGGACAAACTCCTTGCCGAGGTGAAATGGGGGTGTATG